>NW_019396525.1:0-106261 GCF_000591075.1 Eurytemora carolleeae
TGTCTACGCTGCAGCGGTCCGGGATGTACTGACTCATCTGGCTTCCTGTTGGATTCAAGGGACTGTTCACTCATATATCAAACAATCCGGAATACAACATAGGGTGAAGTGGTAAAGCTGGTTGGTGACCTGCGACCTGTCGGTTAACTAAGCTAGGAATATATATTACGTTCTAGGGTGAAGTGGTAAAGCTGGTTGGTGACCTACGACCTGTCGGATAAGTAAGCTAGGAATATATATAATGTTCTAGGGTGAAGTGGTAAAGCTGGTTGGCGACCTGCGACGTGTCGGATAACTAAGCTAGGAATATATATTATGTTCTAGGGTGAAGTGGTAAAGCTGGTTGGCGACCTGCGACGTGTCGGTTAACTAAGCTAGGAATATATATTATGTTCTAGGGTGAAGTGGTAAAGCTGGTTGGCGACCTGCGACGTGTCGGTTAAATAAGCTAGGAATATATATTATGTTCTAGGGTGAAGTGGTAAAGCTGGTTGGTGACCTGCGACCTGTTGTGCTAGGATTACGGTTAACTAGGCTAGGAACTGATCTGACCAGCCTGCCATACTGGATCCTAGCAAATACATCTCTACATTCTCTTCATATACAATCTACATATATCAAGGTTGGTATTATTCAATGTTCTTAAATGAGTTAGGTTACTCTCGATGCGTTCCAATGTACGGAAAATGTCGTCTCCTGATATAGATAGATATATACCTAATATGAGGACACCGATTATAGAGGCGAGAGTGACGTCATATTAGTTTTTTATCTATCTATCTTAGGAAACCCCACTTTCCGTACATTGGAGCGCATCGGTAGTAAGCAACTTACTTATCAGGGAAACATCCGTTTAAAGCCAACTTTTAACCGGTTCATAAGGAAAATTATTGATATGTATCCATTTAAAATAGTCCATGTGGTAACATTAGTGAACAAATGCATTAATTAACCAAAATGTTTTTTTTAATATTTCAAAAACAAATTGTTTTGAGCACTTGTTTAAAGATTTTTAACGTGGACCCCATTAAAATATATCGCCCAACGATTGTTGAACATGTTACTCTTACATTTTCTTATTCAGTCCAAACGAATAACGTATAAATTAATTTTTTGACATTTCGTGCAAAAACTTAAACATTAATAAAACTTATCAAAAAAATTAGTTTCAAATATTATTAAGTTGAATACACTCTAATACACTTCTTTAATACAAATGTGACATTTCCCGTGGCATAATTTGTTTTAAATAATCAAATCAAAGTAAAAAATCATGATTATTTTCATCTTCCTTAAGATACAGTTCATTAATTATAAATATAGTTCTTGCTACCAAACTAAACAAACGTTAACAGAGAAGATAACAAATATTTCTACCGTTAACTAGAGATGCCCGTGTTCGACTTTTTTAATTTCATTCGTTCATCGTTCGTGAACTACCCGTTTTGTTTTTATTATTTCAATCGTTCAAAAAAAATTGATTTCGTTCATTTAGTGAAAATCTAATTGTTTATTCAAAATGTTTTAGAAAATTTGTTCGTTCCGTAAAAAAGAATAGTTTTTCAAGATTGTTCGAACGATTTCGTTTTTTCATTTCTCTGAAAAATCCAAATTGTTCGTTCATCGCTCGTTTTTTTTCAAAACGACACAATTGTTCGAGAAAAATTTCGTTCGTTCACAAAACGATCCTAATCATCCCCGTTAACGCAGTTAACAATAGAGATCGCCATTTACCGGCATCTTTATAACTGAACGGAAAACCGTCAACTCTGGAAGTTTAGTTTTTAGATAAAACGAACGGCTGCTTTGCGTAGGTCGTCATTATTGTCTGATACTTTGTGGGTAACCCTGTACACTGTCTTTTTTGATTTTATGCTTTTACTAAGCTTTACAATAAATGATATCAAACAATTGCAACATGTCGAGAAAGGACAAATATGTTAGAATCATTCATTAAACATATATCTCAACTTTAATTAAGGGTTTCAAGCCTCCATTACTAATTTGATTTGACGGAGAATACATTATTCATCTCGTCTCTCTCCTAGTTCTACAGGAGCCTGGAGGGTTTCATTCTAGTTTTAAGATTAATTACTAAATTGAACTATATACCCTAGATCAGTTCTCATACTAAACCTAGTTCTCTTTCTATACAAAACCTAGTAACCATCCAACATAAAACCTAATTCTCATCCTACATAAAACCTAGTAACCACTCTACATAAAACCTAGTAACCATTCTACATAAAACCTAATTCTCATTCTATACAAAACCTAGTTTTAATCCTTCAGAAAACCCACTTCTCATCCTACAAAAAACCTAGTTATCATCCTACATATAACCTAGTTATAGTTATCATCCTACATTAAACCTAGTTCTCATCCTACACAAAACCCTGTTCTCATCCTTCATAAAACCTAGTTCTCATCCTACACAAAACCTAGTTATCATTCTCCACAAAATCCAGTTCTCATTCTACAAAAACCTAGTTCTCATCCCACATTAAACCTAAATCTCATCCCACATAAAACCTAAATCTCATCCTACATAAAACCTAGTTCTCATCCCACATAAAACCTAACTCTCATCCTACATAAAACCTAAATCTCATCCTACATAAAACCTAGTTCTCATCCCACATAAAACCTAAATCTCATCCTACATAAAACCTAGTTCTCATCCCACATAAAACCTAAATCTCATCCTACATAAAACTCTAGTTGTCAGGCCAAACAAAACCTTGTTTTTGAACTTACAGACCTTAAAGACCTTAATGCTGGTATTTTCTATTTTTATTTTCTATTTCTAAATCCTCTTGTATGAATTGTAATAGTCTTTTTAAGTTATCTCTTCTTCCCGCAGACATTTTGTGAAAGACATTTATTTGAGATGTTTTTTGAATAGATATGGTCGATTTTGCAGTTTTTTATTTTGCATTTGAACCTTAGAAACAGAACATGAAATTTTTTAAGATGCACAATCCATAAAATTTTAATAATTGATTTTTGCCAACTTTTTGCCTCTCAAGCCAAGGTGGAGAGTGCCAAATCTTGCCTCTGATGCATTTTCAGTTTTATGTTTTTGAACAAAACAAAGTTTTCCTAAACTTCGCATTTGACATTCGAAAAATTACATAATTTGGAGCATATTATTTTATATCTTTTGCAATTTTAGTATTATAAAGAAGAATTGCTGTTTTCATTTTTATCCCCCCCCCCTCCCCCTCCCTAGCTCACCCTTTAATATATTCACATAAGTACTTTTTAACATCGCTAACCCCTATGGAAGGTTTTTTAATTAAATAGCAAATTGCTTAAAAATGATAATGAATTTAGATATCTAAGCTCTTTGTAAAACCTTAAAAAATGTTACACTTTTGCTGCGTTAAATAAATCATAATTTTCAACGATGTCTAAAATCCAGTTATGAGATGTATATATAATGGTTGAATAACCAATAACCTAAAACCCCTGTACTTTAAACCATGCATTGAGCTAAAATATTCAATAATCTAGTAAATGGATTAATATATTAACCAAATTCCGCAGCATCAGAAAGACGCATTGACAAAAACAGGGATGACTAGTAGAAAAATCTGAACATACGAAAAAAAATTATATTCAATTGTTTAGAAATAGTTTGATCATAGAAATTAAACGATAATAATAAAACTACATAATTAAAAAGGAAAAGATTTTCAAAAAATTATAGCCTTTTTTGGTAAATTGAACGATAGTTTGTTGGTTTTGAAAAATCAAAAATGAAACAACAACGATAGTTTTTTTCGAACGTTTCTAAAACGCTAGTTTTTTCGAACGTTTTTAAAACGATAAACATTACGCTTCAGTCCCTTTAAGTTACTCTGCATTCCCTTTAAGTTACTCTGCAGTCCCTTTAAGTTACTCTGCAGTTCCTTTAAGTTACTCTGCAGTCCCTTTAAGTTACTCTGCAGTTCCTTTAAGTTACTCTGCAGTTCCTTTAAGTTACTCTGCAGTTCCTTTAAGTTACTCTGCAGTTCCTTTAAGTTATTCTGCAGTCCCTTTAAGTTACTCTGCAGTTCCTTTAAGTTACTCTGCAGTTCCTTTAAGTTACTCTGCAGTTCCTTTAAGTTACTCTGCAGTCCCTTTAAGTTGCTCTGAAGTCCCTTTAAGTTACTCTGCCCAGCCCAAGTAAGAATGAATTGAGCTGTATAAGTCCATCTGAAACAAAACATCAAGAACATTAAAACTTTTAAAACAACACATCTAAACTTGTAGACGGGAAACATCATGTAATGTTTCTCTTGATTCAACCAACCAGAAGAAAATATTAGCTTAGTTTTACATTTCCAAGAATATTTTCTACATTCCTTTAACAAAGCTTGGAGATTTTCATCCCTGTATTTTTGCAACCATATGTATGCTGTACACTCTGTTCCTTTTCAAAAAAATGTTGAGGCATATTATAATTTTATTCTATATTATATCATTATGATAAGTTTATAAAATTACAGTATATCACTAATTTCCTTTTTTTAAGCCTTTTTATTTTATTTTCTCAAATAGTAAATCAATTTATTTCCTTAACGGAAAGCTTAAAAAAAATTGTGCAATTTTCCAATAAAACTTAATCTGTTTTTTGGATTGATACACTTCCCTCATCAATTTGATTACCTAGTATTAAAAGAAAGAAGTAAGTTAGATTTATTTTATTAAACTGTGGTAAATTTTTAAACCTTTAGATTATTTGCTCAAATCAGTTTCTTCGTTTTCTTATTTCTTTTCCTCCCATAAAACAAATGCTAAAACATTTGTTTGGAAAAGTTTTAAAATTAGACCAAGAATAGAATAAGAAAGTTTGTTCAACAATCCAGACAAGTATGATGTTATTACATGTTATCATTAAAAAGTTAAGAAATAATCGCTTAGCCGTTGAGTTACTTCATGACAAAACAACAGAACATAAAAACACTTTACAATTGTCATAAAACAATCTTAAAAAACGTACAGCACAGTACAGTATATTCTATTAAAGTGTATTGCATTACAGTACATTAAATTACAATACAATACAGTATAGTACATTGCATGAAGTGCGGCGCACCACTAATCAGTATAGATCAGTTTATTAAAGTACAGTACAAGTAAACAACATTATAGTACAGTAAAGTACATTAAAGTATAGTGCAGTACAGTATAGTTCAGGGCAGTGCAGTATATTACAGTGCTGTACAGTATAGTAAAGTGCAGTACAGTATATCTTAGTGCAGTACATTATATTACAGTGCAGTACAGCATAGTACAGTGAAGTACAGTACAGTGTTATGCAGTACAGTACATTAAAGTTAAAGCACATGTACAATGTTTATCACAGATTGTTTGTTTAGGAGGTGGATGAGAATTTCTTCCAAGGAATGGAGAGTAGCCTTCAAACATTAGAGATATCTGATAGTTGGCTTACTTATGTACCAAGAGGAATTAATAAAATAGGTAAAAGAGATGTACACTGTACAGGCGTGTACATTGTAATCAAACATGAAAAAAAGTTTGTTTACTTTTTGACGCTTCTGAAAAATATAAACAATGAATAAACATTTTTCAATAATTATTCTATGTAATTTTGCACCAAATCTTCCTAATTTACGAACTTTCCCATCCCATCTTTTTATCTGAAACTATACAAATTTTTAAAATGCAATCATTTCCCTGTTTTGTTCTGAAAATTATCATTTGATATGCACCCGAGTACTCCAATTCAAATATTTGATATTGTAAATTGTAACTTCGAGTTTAACAGTTTAAAAAAAAAAATTTTTTTAAATATTTGCCACAAACTTAAAATTTGCTCACCCCTTTGCAACCTGATGGTGTAGGCTTATTTAAAACTTAGGTTTTTTGATCTTCCAGAATTCATAATTTGAAATGTCTAAGGTCTACGCCATTGAGTTGCAAAGATATAGGGAATAGTAAATCAGAGTTTGTGACAAAGACTGAATTTTATTAGGAAGTTTACGGGATTTAAGCTTATCTGGCAACAACATAACAGAACTCTACCCTTACTCTTTCTACGGGGCCAGGTAACAAATTATAAACTAGAAGAAAAGTTTGAACGTTTTTTTTAATATCACATTATCTTTCACATTCTTTCTCTCTGACCAAAGATGTAATGCAAAGAAAGTTATTTCAAAAGTGTACGCATCTTTTGTACTGCAGTGTACTTTCTCTGGGCGGTAATGTAAACACAAGTCGGATGTTACAGCCTGACATGGGATCCATCTTTCAAATAAAAAAATCAATGAAATATTCTGGTCATAGAAAACTATTATGTGAATTATCAAAACTATCAAATTTAATGCTTTTAACCTCCTCGGATACTAAACAAACACTGATGCACCCCTTCTTGTTTACAAATTCCGCCCAAAGAGAACTGGTTTCAATAAGTACGCAGAGTATACACGACCGCAATTAACTTTCCTTGCATTACACCCTTGTCTCTGACAAGCTCTGGTTTTTAACCTTATGTCGTAGGCCTTTGATATTTTAAACTCTGAGTTTTTCTTCATCAAATTAACGTTTAAAATATTAAAGGTTTACACCATCTGGTTATTTAGCTAAGGGAAATAAATCAGAATTCGAATTTAATGAAATTGAGCCGTGTCTCAAATCCGCCAAAAACCGGTTGCAATTGATCGGCGGCTTAAATCTTGAAACATTGAATACGATTTTACGTTGAGCCAACCATATTTGAACCGCGTCTCAAATTTAAGCGGCGGCTTAAATTCTTTAAATTCAGCCTTAAAATTCCATCAGGATTTTGGTTCGTTTCAGAATTTATCCCCCAAAATCGTCAGTTGTCTCATAATATATAAACACGTGTATATATTATACATTTTGTATTGCAAACACTAATAGTCTTAAAACACGTAGTTTATTTCCTTTAATGGGTATTACTGCAAATACAATACTGTGCTCTCAAAAATACTTATAGGGCAAAGTGCACTCTTGGAGCTTATAAAATCTATAAAATAAAATATATACATATACATATTATTATTTTTATTATTATTATTATTATTATATATATCATGAGGCAAAGTGCACTCTTGGAGCTTATAAAATCTATAAAATAAAATATATACATATACATATTATTATTTTTATTATTATTATTATTATTATATATATCATGAGGCAAAGTGCACTCTTGGAGCTTAAAAAATCTATAAAATAAAGCTTTTCGATCATTTATATGTTCACTATAGCTAGCCAAGCGGTTGGACCAAATTGGCTGAATTGTTTTTTTGAGGGAACCCTGGGTTGATATAGGCTAAAATATTATGTTTTATTCCACGGGCAACCCCGTGCACTGCTAAAATAATGATTAAAGACCAAGTCCGGGTAACCATAGTAATCAAAAAAATGAAAAAAAGTTATTTTACAACAAAAATTTTCAAAAATCCCAGAAATTTTAAGAAACAGATTAAAAATGTCCGAAAATTTGGATTGTGTTCGCAAGCCTAGACTTGTTAAATTATTTATTGCAATATTAAATATGTTCAATATAAATATAGATAAGAATAATTTTACTTTTAGTTTATCTTCTCTGAACCTCGGAGGAAACTATTTAACCTCCCTCAGCGACAATTCATTCCTTGGCTTAGGAAAACTTCATCTCTATATTCAAAAAGTGGGTTTCATGTATGTTCATGTCTGTTCATGTCTGTTCATGTCTGTTCATGTCTGTTCATGTCTGTTCATGTCTGTTCATGTCTGTTCATGTCTGTTCATGTCTGTTCATGTATATTTGGAAAAATATCGGGGACAAAAGCGGTTTTTGTTGTAGGTCTGATGTTTGGTCTTTGTAAAAGGAATTCAGTCTTTGCAACAAACTCTAATTTTCTAATCCCAATATTTTTGGAACCCAATGTCCTAGACCATAGATATCTTAAACTATGAATTCTGTTCGATCAAATAATTTAAGTTTGAAATATTAATAACCTAACCTAATTTTACACCACCAGATTGCTAAGATACAGGGCTTAAAAAGTTCGAGTTTGTGGCAAGAGATCAATTACTTTGTGTTACATGGCTTTAATTACTTTCTCTAATACTTTCTCTAATTACTCTCTAATACCCTTTCTAGCGAAACTAGTTTGTCACTAACTCAAAAAATTGAAAATTATGAGAATCTTTAAGAATATAAAAATTCCTTTTACAGGAATAACAAATTATGGTATTAATGTGTAATGCAGTACCACACTGCATTTTTTTTTTTTTATTTGTTCTTAAACATGCAAATATATTAAAGCTAAACAACTTCAGCACATTTTACACAGAGTCGAATTTTACTTGGGAATAATTTGCTTTCTCTGCAAGAAACTGTTCAAGTTTATTCCAGCTTAAAATTCTATAAAAGATGCAATTTTGCCAGATATTGCAGCATTTAAACACTTGTTTGCCAAATTTTTACAAACTTTAGGATTTTGAAAGAAGTTATTATTTAATAAATGCTTTATGGATTATAGAGTTAAGCTAAAGTTTAACAAAGTTAGGTTTATGGAATATTATAGACTAGGCTTTTAGGGCGCTTCGCGAACATTTTCTATTTCAACTTTTTACTGCGGCTTTATCTGTGAGCATCTTCTCTTTGTAAAGTATAAAAAAAAGTTTGCACATTTCATAATATTTTTTGCGCATTTTCAAAATTTTACCAAGATAAAAAACTTTTAAACACAAATTTTTAAGATTTTAATAATTCATAAACCTTCCCTGGTGCCACGTGACGCAAAAAATAAACAGACACCCAGACAGGTTAAATTTATATATAGATGTGTTTTATGCACTTATGTATATAATTGCACATAATTACTACTAAACTTTGGAACGAAATTTGATTGGTCAATATTTAGTTCTTTATGCTTCTTAGAACTCAGTTCCTTTGTAATACAAACTTCATGATTTTAATAGAAGTTATTTTATTTGGTAAATGCTTTACGGATAATTATAGTTAAGATAAAGGTGAACTTTTTTATACAGGGTGTCCCAAAAAACATGGGAATTCAGTAACGAATTCGATATCGTCTTTGTTAAGAATTAGCATTGTAATACCTGATTTCAAAAGCCATCATATTATTATGTCTGCTAGAGTTTATTTCATGAAAAGGGTAAAAAGACTGCAAAGATGTATCAATAATGTCTCCGCAAGATGAACAGTGAAGACGGACAAGTTTACTCTGTTTGCATTATGCAATTTTCTTGTTTTACTAAGAACAACCGTATGCAGCCAAAACATAAACAAACAAAATGTGAACATAGCAGACGAAACTCTTACAGATTATAGCTTTCTCAGTTGGTATCACTATACTAAATCAAAGAATTATTTAAAAAGACGATATCGAATTCGTCACTGAATTCTCCTGTTTTTTGGGACAACCTGTATTATTACACATAATTACTATTTAAATCTCTATGTAGATATATGCTATGAAATGATCCCATTGGAAAGAAATATAATTGTTAAAATATTTCATTTCTGACGTTTCTAAGAGTTAGTTAATTATTCATCAGAAGTAGTTGAATTTTTTTACAAAAATTCTAATAATTTAACTGACGAATAGTTTTTAGAACATGCATGATTATTGTATAGTTGAATTCCACACCACTCAAGCATTTTAAAATTTTTAGAGTTCTAGATTCAAATTCAAATTAATCTATCATATTCTTTAAAACAGTTTATTTTTTTATATTTTTTACTTAACATTAGGTCGATAGTGTTTTATAGAAATACAAAATATATTGGAGGTAAATTCAAGTGACCTAATATCTTTAAGTCTGATTCAAAACAATATCCTTTGAAGCGGTATCTGAGCAAACAAATAAAATCCTAATCATTATTGATCCAATCAAGGATGGGCCATAAGAGAATTTATTTATTGTGCAAAAAAGAATTCTGGAATACGCAATAAGCTCCGTTTTGGTGGCTAAAAACTGGTTTGGCAGTCTGTTTACAAACAATCTAATTAGGCTACTGCCGAAAAAATATCTACAGTTCGAGTTTCGACAGTTTATATCCGTTAAATCTCTATCTTAAAACACTTGGTTTAATTTCATGTTTCGGTTCAAGTCTAGATAGTTTCGGATGTGTTTGTTGACAAACAACCACTATATATTCGTACAGCCACCGAAACTGTGTTCATTGTGAATTAAAGAATTGTGTATTCTGAATACAAAATTCTCTTATGGCCTCTTACCTTACCTTGGATCCATTTGACTGCTAAAGAGTGCTAATTTGGTCGCAATTGGGCCTTTTGTCATTGTCTGTCATGATATTTGCCAATTTCTACAGACCCCTGCAAAATCAAACAGCACATGTTTAAAAAAAAACATTTCTCCATGAAATGAAATCCTGTCTTGCAAAAATTCAAATTGAAAAAGTGTGAAACAGCATGGAATTTAGCAAACTCACATCTTCTCCTGGAAAAAAATGCAAATTTGTGAAAAAGTAAAACTGTAAACAATGAAAATGAATCTAAACTTTTATAAGGTGAGAATGGTTGGGTTCTATATTTGAAAAGGATTAAAGGAAGTATTCAACTAAAGTTTGATATTTGCCAACTATTTAAGAAGTTCGATAACATATTTGCAATCCTGCCTCTCAAACTCAACCTCACAAACCTCACATACAAGGATGGCAATGACCGATTCACAACAGTACTCTTTAAAGCTTCGCCTGATTAAGTATAAATTTCATGTTTTGAAAACTGATAAATTTCAAATGAGGTTTCTCTATAAAAGTGACAATTCCGAATTTCTACTGCAGGAAACTTATAGAAATTATCAGTTATAAACAATTAAAAACGTAGAAATATCTTTCACATTATTTAGCATATAAAGATTACAAGGGTACCATTGTGAATCCGGGCTTATCATCTTTGTATTATGGGTCACTTTGAAGTATTCTTACAGTTCCTTCAATCTTTTTAAACTATATATTCTTTATTTGACTCCTAATTTATATAAATATTTGAATTATTACTTTTAATATAAATATTTATAATTTATAATAATAACAGTTTAATATTAAATAATCAACTTGTTTAAAATAATGAATCAAAAGTTAGAGAGTCGACTATTGGATTAAAAGTTATTTAATTCCTGAACTAAGATTTTTGAAACTTATGTGAAACAAGAAGTTTGTTAAAAGAGGATCTTATAAAGATGACAAAATGGGTAAATAACTTAAACCCCAAAATGAACCCATAATTTGCTATTTTCAATCATGAATAAGAATATTTTCTAATTTCTATGCTTTGTTTAAGACTAACTCTTAAATAACTTACACTTCACAAGTACTAAGAGAAACAAAGTTAAAAGAGAGGGTTGAGAATGTTCTTTGTGAATAATCAAAAACAAAACTATGAAGCGAAATGTAGCTAAGACCTGTTATTTAATAATCAAAACCATAATTCTACCCAGGAGAGTAAGAAATGTAGAGAGATGATTGGGTTAGGCTCACGTTTTACAAAAAAAACACAATTTCAAGAGTTGCATGAACCTAACCAGTCCAAGGATTGCATTGTGTAGTGTAACAGAATTAGTGAATTATGTGAATTATAGGAAAGTACGTTAATTCGGCTAGTTATATAATACTGGGGAAATTAGTTACAAAACTAACACTTGTCTCCTTTCTAACACTGAATTTCTTCTTCAGTTTGGGAAATCTTAAATCTTTGTTTTCGGGGCAAAGGTTTTTATTTCCATAAACTGATTGATCTCCATGTGTTATTTAAAAACTAGTTTAGAACACGTTTTATGTTCACTATTTAAGGGGGGGGGGGCGGCCGGTCTGAGCTCCATTTTATGTCCAACAAGAGTACAAGAGCTGAAGTGTACAGAGGGTAACCTGCACACACTAAACCTCAACAGAAACCGGTTTACAAAGTTCCCAATGATAGCTCTCAAGAACCTTCAGGGCCTTCGTACAGTCAGTTTAGGTAAGATTTATCTTTTGCTTAAATACCATTCTTTCAAAAAAACCCCAAAACTCTTTTTTTTACAATATTAAAAATCTAAAAAAATTCTTTAGTATACATACTTTTAAAAAACAATTCATGTATATCTACAATAATGAAGAAAAATTACAGTTTTTTGGAGGGTCAATCTTTAAACCTTGACCAGTTATAAACATTACATGGGGCCCCTGATACGGCCATATTTTCTGTTTCCTATTTTTTGCAAGATGAAATGTTATGTAAACCTTCCAACAAGTTAAATCTGAAGGGAGTGGCAGGATTTATGAAAGGAGAAAATACCGGAAAATACCAATTTATAATATTGTGGAAACCAACCAACAAACCATTTATCAAAGTTTATCTTCCCTTTCTGGTTTATTCTATACTAGAACCTCAAATTATATTTTCAAACATTCTACACCGGTGCTTTAAAATGGTGAATTTAAACTACTTTTTAGTGCAAAAAAGTAAATAGTTTTGGCTTTTGATTTTAAGAGGTTTTATGGAGCTCAGTCGAGACTATAAATACTAAAATTAAATTAAAATTATTAGATGTTTTTGAAGGAATAATTATTGGACTGCCTGCAAAGATATAGAGATTCAAAAATCAGAGTTTGTGGTAAAGACTCAATTCCCATTTAGTAGAAAAGTTCTTGTATTCAAAAGTTTCCATTAGGACTTAAGCTTAACCCTATCAAAAGTTCCCTGTCCTGTCCTATTGAATATGTATATAGAGCAAACATACAAACTAAAAGAAACTATACTACACAAACATGAATTGCTAGCAAAACTTTTCTCCCCCCCCCATCTACCCCCCAGCCCCCCTCCTGTCTATCAACAATTGCATGATAACTGATTATGGTAAAGCTGGAAATAATTTTCAGTTGTGGAGCATTGAAAACTACATACAATGATACATTATACGAATTATGAATAAAATATAAATTAAATATTTTATCTATACTTTTATTTACCCAATTTGCCCAACCTCTAAATAGGAGGGGGGGGGGGATTAATAAAAAATTTATTTTTAAATACAACAATTTTAAAATTGCTCTTTAAAAATTAGTGTCTTTAATTCTTTGATTTCACCTTTTTTTATTAATTTATATTTATAAATCTTAATATTAATGTTGAGGTTTAAAATATCTTTGAAAGATAAGTATGATCGCGACCAATATTAGTTCTATCTGATGTCCTTGTCTTAAGAAATTGTTTTAAAACTGTGTCAATGTTAAACCAAAACTAATATATATACATATAATATTGTACAAGAATCAACGTTTTAAACAGATCATATTCTGCTAAAACGGATCAAATCTAAAAATTAGGATAACCCAGAGTTGCCTAAAGATTTTAGATACGCTCCCATGATAATTTTCATGTAATACTTCTTTTGTAATATATATATATAATCGATAATAAAATAGAACTATTATTGATCGCGATCAACTCATAAAATGTGTAGACTTGAGCCCCCCGTTTATTTTACCTTAACAGTCCCTTTGAAGAAATTAAATTTAATATAAAGAACTAAACTTTTATTTTTGTTAATTTTGTGTGACAACCTAACATGTTTTACGAATGTTCACTCGTCAGAATAAAAAAGATGATGTAAATTTCTTAATTTTGAACATTTTAAATCGACAAAATTTCAAACTTTGAAATAGATTTTAAAACAATCATGCGTTTATTGTCGTTGGCTATGGAATGGTTAAAGGGAGTGTATAGGAAAAATGAAAGGGTGTATGGACTGAAACCTGAACATTTTAGGAGTTGATCAAAACCTATAAGAGTTTAATCTAATGTTCCTGTCTCAAGATACAGAGGGAGACACATGACAATGATACTGCACTGCCATTGGTTGAAGTTCTGATCATGGAATACAGACGTTTCAACTATATTATAAAATATATCTATTAAAAGTGAAAAATTATTAAATTCAAATTATAAAAGCAGCAAACCTGAGTTTTCAGGCCCCTCTCTCGGATCGAAATCGTAGTTTTCAGATTGGTTGCGTATTTGCTTGAATTGAGCTGTTTAAAACTTTATAGATTCTTTTACCAATTCTCACATAAATGAGTTTGGTTTAATTTTGACACAGTTTTATATCAATTTCTCGAGACAGGAACATCAGATAGAACTCTTATAGGTCAACTCAATAAATGCTCAGGTTTCAGTATATGTCCCCTTTTATTTTTCCTTTTTAGTCCATTTTAAGAACAAAACGAAATAAAGATTTTTGAAAAAGGTGTTCCTAGCGCCCTGGAAGCAAAGTATTTTAATATTTATGAAAATAGATTTTTCATATTCCAATTTCGTGATAGCTGTTTACTCCCATTGTTTACCATGTTGAAATTTGAAGTTAGTTCAAATATAATTATTTTTAAAAACTTTTATAAATATTGGCCAGTTAATTGATTGATTGATTGACAGTTATACATTTTTCATATTTTTTTTTTATTTTCTTTTAGTTTGAAAACATTTAAATCTATACAACTGTGGGATAGGTAGACGACATTCTATGGAATCTTATATATCTTTCATGTTAAATTAAAGCAAAAAGTATCTCGAAAATCAACTTATTAAGTAAAATGGGTCATTGTGTAACTGCACAATAGCTGGGTTTTATGTTGATTAGAAATTCAGATTCATAACTTGAGTGAAAAGTCATGAATTCCAGTTTTATGTGTCTCACTGTACTTTTCAGGAAGAAATTCAATTTTCAGGAAATCTTTATGTGCTATACCATAGATTAATTAAAATAACAGATAGGACACAAGATGTCGTCCTTTCAAGATTTAGGGGTTTTTCGTTCACAATAACGCTGAGACAGAAGCCCAAAAGTCTTGTAATTCGACGCTGTCTGCGCGGAACTCTTTTATAGGCTTCTGCCTTAGGGTTATTGTGGACGAAAAACTCCTAAATCTAGAAAAGACGACATCTAGTGTCCTATCTATATTTTTATTAATTTATGCGCACTCTAAGAAGTTTCAAATGTTCACCTAACAAAATGTGTTACAGCACCGGCATTGCACACTTATCTTACCAGAATCATTCGTCAAATTTTGTTAAATGATTCTGCTAAGGTGAATTTGATGCTGTTGCTCCAGCAAATTTAGTTAGATGAAAATTTGAAATTTCTTAGAGTGCGTTATACCTTTTAAAGTGTAATATTTAACCATTAAAACTGCTAATATTGTTACTTTGTGTTTTAGTTTGAGGAGAAACATAAATAAGATTTTACTTATGTTCTCCTCTCCTGACTAATCTCAATAATTAAGAAATTATATTTTGTATCTAACTAATCAATTTTATTTCAGTGGGGAATAGTATTGAAGCTATGCCAGACGAAGGAAACATTATCATAATTAATCTATTAAAAATATAAAACATTTGAAAACAAAAAAAAAGAAATCCTGTTTCTTAATCAACTAAAAAAAATTGCCAGAGCTGGGAACTTTTGAATGGTGGATAACAGGATTAATGCTTGATCCACTCTTTTTCTTAATCTCCAGATTAAATAATGCTTGTTCTCCTCTTTATATTAATCTCCAGATTAATTTACCGATCAGGATTAAGGATATCCCATTCTAAAGTTTTCCGCTCAGATCAAACAGTCATGGTTTAAAATATCAAAGGTTGCAACGATAAGGGATTGGAAAATGAGAGTTTGTGACTTAAAATCAGGTCCTTTGCAAGAACTATGGTTTTGCAATATATTACTCATTGTTGAAAATTATAAAATTAAATTATAAAAATATAACTCGAAATATTGTGCTTTGGACATATTTAAACATCATTCCGGGCCGTAGTAAATTTAAGTTCGAACAGGACCTGCCCAGTTTGAACCGGCCTGCCAGATAACAGCGTGTACTGACCCGATCCTCTGTTACAGTACGTCGCCCTAACCAGACTAACATATGACAGGGGTCAACTTTTTTGACATAGTCCCGTCAGAAAGCTAACTAGGACAACTCCCATGGCGCGTTCAGACTTTTTACAGTATCAGGCCTAATCCTAGGCCTATTTGACCGACCCCACTGGCTTAGTCCACCATGACTTATATATAAGATAGTTTTATAAACATTTTAATTGCACCATACACCAAGCTATAAACCATGATGATGTTTAAACATATATATTAGATGGTTTATAAACATCTGAACAGAACTGAACAGAACTGAACAGAACTGAACAGAACTGAACAAAACTGAACAGAACTGAACAAAATATATATTTCTTATTTCTTTATTTCAGGTTTAAAAACACTAGATTTATCCTCAAATAAAATCAGCGAAGTTGAGATCGGAGCTTTTCATAAATTAGGCAACAAGCTAATTTAACATTTTTTAATTATCTTGTGTTCCCGAGTCATGTGCCATGCACACTTTGTGCTCTCGAGTCATGTGCCATGCACATTTTACGCACTTTAAAAATTGTGAAATCCTCTGATACATGGATTTTATTGGTCCCTTTAGATCGGTATTTTCTCATAAATAGATCAAATGTCAAAAAAAAATACGAAAAACGGATTCGAATTTAGATAATTTAGGCGTGTGTGCAAAAAGTAATATTATATGTATTCGATCCAAGGAATCATCTTGAGATACAAACAAATCTAAACAAATTGAATTTTTTAATCAGAATAATTGAATAAAGAATTCCTGTAAATAGATTACTAGATAGATAGATAGATAGAAACAGAAATGCTATTTAGATACATAGCAAGAAAGAAAGATGTCAAATGGCAAGATAGCTATATATATTCAAAATTAGATTCTAGATAGAAATATAGATCATGACATATATCAATATTTATATCTGGATAGAAATGAAAATGCTATTTAGCAAATATCTTGACTAAAAATTAAATATCTATGTAAATAAGAAAATATGTAGACATTTAAATAAAACCAAAGATAAAAATTTAGATAGTAATCAAGTTCAAAATATAGATAGAAATATTGATAGATTTCTAGTCATATGAATGGACGTCTTAGATACAAATATAGATAGAAATAAAGATAGAAATATAGATATAAATACTAATAGCAATAAAGCTTGAAATAAAGCTGGAAATCTAGATAGAAATCTAAATAGAATTCTAGATAGAAATATAAATATAAATCCAAATAGAATAAAATATAGAAATATAGGCAGAAGTATAGCTAGAAAAATAGATAGAATTATCAGTTGCATTCCTACAGGCCAAGAGAGCAGAGCTCTAGCTGCACTATTTGCAGTGGACTGTGAGAAAGATATGTACACATAGGAGGGAGAGAAGGCCAAGCGGCCCTGAACCCTGTGCTCAATAAGCTAGCCTTCTTTCTTAACAACAGTACCCACGGCCGGGGTACTAAGTCAAGAAATAGGAATAACAAAGAGCAAATATGTCTAAAACTAATCCGGTTTTATACCCACTTCACTTAGCGATAGGAGCCCGTTTTGGAAGGGTCCTGCTCCATAGCTGACAAAAAAGGACAACTCCACATTCTGCATGCAGCGGTGTACACTAAATGCGACTGGGAAACAGTATAACACATGGACAAATGGAGTGATTTTAACAAAATATTCCTGATACGCCACTCCTACAAACCCTTATCCTGATCTCTACTCTCCTCTACCTACCATCTAACCTTCTCACAAACAGTGAAATGAGACTTGAGCACATTTCTCTGTTGGATCCTACAACAGAATTACCCATGAGCGGGTCACTTGATTATCCATCATTGGAATGGCAATGCTCCTTTTATAGGAAAGTAAAAATGTGCGGTTCAAAGCAGGGAAGCTATTGCTCCCTCGCAGCAACTAAAAACTAAATTAAAGTTCTAGGAGTGGTGACCTAGAAAATGCAAATAGACAGAATGTGCAGTGCTGAGGCTACAATTATAATTAAGCAAGACAAAAAAAAAAAAAGGTGGGGGAGATCTATTCAATGAAAGGGTGATAGTGCACTCTCTTATAATGGCGCAAGGACAAGATACTCGTTAACATTCTTTTAAAAGCAGCTCCATAAATGGACAGGCAAAGGGAAGCAAGAAAAAGAGAGCCTGCAGTTCAGACGTTCAGACGGGGAAAGGAGAAAAAAATGAGCATTTGAAATTATTAACTTTTGCCTAGTACCATTTTATTTTATGAAAATTATACAAAAAAAACTACAAAACACTTGTAAAAAAATACATAAGAATATTGATTTCTAGAAATATGGCTAGAAATATAGATAAAAATATAGATAGAAATGTAGATAGAAATATAGCTGGAAACATAGCTAGAAATATAGTCAGAAATATAGATAGCAAAATACAGAAAGAAATATAAAAAGAAATAAAGATAGAAATATTGATAAAAATATAGACAGAAATATAGCTTTAGCTAAATAAAGCTAGAATTGTAGATAAAAATATTGATAGATTTATATATAGAAATATATATAGAAATATAGATAGAAACATATATAGAAATATCGATAGATATATAGATAGAAATATCTATTGAAATAGAATAGAATTAAAGATAGAAATATAGCAAGTAATATAGATAGAAATATAGATAGTATTATAGATAGAAATATAGATAGAACCCACTTTAACAATATAATCACTGTTTACAGCCACTACTACATAATACCCCTAACATTATCATACTTAAAGTATATTCTCAAAACAAATAAATATTCTTAATGTATAAACATACAATCCCTATACTTTGTTGTTATTAGGATTCCTGCATTGCANATCTACTTTTTCATTATTTTATGTACTTTTTCCATTCTTTATCTACTTTTTCATTATTTTATGTACTTTTTCCATTCTTTATCTACTTTTTCATTATTTTATGTACTTTTTCCATTCTTTATCTACTTTTTCATAATTTTATGTACTTTTTTCCATTCTTTACCTACTTTTTCATTATTTTACCTGCTTTTTCCATTCTTTATCTACTTTTTCATTATTTTACCTACTTTTTCCATTCTTTATCTACTTTTTCATTATTTTACCTACTTTTTCCATTCTTTATCTACTTTTTTCATTATTTTGCCTACTTTTTCAATGTTTTACATATCTTTTCAACACTTTTTACATACTTTTTTATTCAAAATTACCCCCCCCCCTATCCCTTCGAATTAAATCAAGACTTGTAGAAAATAAAAAATAAATAAACTTTTCCATTCTTTTAAGGATTGATTTAGAGCTATTTGATTTGTCTGTGGGGGGCCGAGGGGAATATTATTGCTTCTATTGTAGCTGAGAAAGTATAATGAACCTGAATATTAAGCATTGGTATGATTTATTGAATATTAATCAACTATGAACTTTCTATTGTACTTTAATTGGCATACACGTCAATGAAAACATAACAATCTACAAATAAAAATTCAAAATAAAAGTGCTTTTAATTAAATTTGATCAAAAGTTATATTTTGTTAAGTTTCTATACTGAAAAGGATCTGAGTTTTAGCCACAAATTCTGATTCTCAAATCGATTTATCTTTGCAACCTGATGGTGTTAACCTTTGATATTTCAAACTATCATTATTTAATCTAAAATAATTCATAGTTTGAAATATCTAAGGTCTCCGACATTGAAATGCAAAGATATAGGGATAAGAGAGTTAGAGTTTGTGACAAAAATTCAATTCCGTTAAATTTCTAAAAATCTCATGAAGCAAAGGCTTTTTCTCAGTCTAAACCCGAAAAAGTCTTCAAGATATGATTTTTTAAAGTTAATTTTGCAAACACAAATGTTACATTTGAAAAAATATATGTTAAGATACAAATGGCATTACATAAAGTTGTGTCACAACAAATTTAAAGTTTAAAAATTATTAACTAATTCAAATATGAAATTATGAATATGAGTAAAATGTTTTCTGATAAAACTACAGCAATGTTTCTCCTATCATTTGACTTTTTTACAACATTCTTATTGAAATGGGTAAATTTTTGTTGTTTTTGAATACAGTGCTATATGTTCTTTTTTAGTCCTTTAACCAGTTTTATACAAATAATTAGATCAAAATTTTCGACACTAAAAAGGGGGACAAATTAGATATAAAACTGTTTTTTTCTTGAACTATGTTGAGAATACTCAATTACTCATCTCAAATTGATGTACGTTTGGAACCGCTTAGTTCAAAAACTTTGTTTTAAATATCAATACCGACTGTAAATACTTATAATTCAATTGAAATTTGACTTCTTTCAATCTGGGTAATAATATCATCCAAGGTTGGTGCTTTTGTGTGGAGTATCGTTAATCTTGATCACTTTATTTTGAAATCAAATGTGGACACTTTTAAATTTTTGAATTAAGGCTTGATCACAGTTATACATCTCTGCATGGTATACACCACAACAGGATAATGCAAGTGGATATAATTTTGTAGGTCTACATAAGACGGAGATATATCTGACTTAGGAGCGTTGATGTCGCAAACTCAATATACAAAAGTTTCTCTCTCTGATATCATAGATTTTTAATATTTCCAACTAGTAAATTTGCTAGATTAAAATGTCCATTTGTTTAATATTACAAAGGTTTATATTCATAACATTGCACATTAAAAACTAGAGTTAAACTCACTGTAAACACCTGTTAATTTGAAAAATTGAAAGTCTAGTTATTTATCGCAAGTTTTACAATAGAAGGCAAAACATAACTTTGCGCCAAATGAATCATTCCATTTTAGAAAATCCTTTGAAAAATTCTAGTTTTTTTAGCTGAATAAAAAAATAAATGATTTTAGAGGTTTAAATTTTTGGGGAAAAGTATGAATTTTTTTTAAAAACCTGTCTTTTCATATGCCATTTTTATTTTTTCCCGGTAATTTTTTAAAAAATAACACCCCTGAAATGCGTATTTATCAATTCCTGTGTTGAATGCATATATACATTGCTTGTTGGTTTGGTCCAGGTAAACTGGTGACCCTAAGTTTAGCTGAGAATAAGTTGACCAGCCTTCCACCTGGTCTCTTCCTGCACAATACTAACCTAGAGTACATTGACCTGTCTTTCAATCATCTTAGGTCAGTGTTTTCATAAATGATAGTTTATCTTTTATTAAATAATGAATTTTTTTGGGAATAGTTGAATTATAGGGACTGTAAGCGTAATTTTAAGTGCCTGATTGTAACACTACTTTTAAAGCCTTTATTTGATAAAGGTAGGGTGATGACTTTTTTTTTTCTTTCTCGAAAAGGGTTTATCTCTGTGAAGTTCTCAACATTTCTTCTCTCTTATTTTGCAAAGAAGCCACAAATAAGAATAAACATTTTAAATGAACAAAATCCTGCATATCTTATACTTTATCATACTTGATCAGACAAAGCAATGGCAGTTGTAAATCCTGCATATCTTATACTTTATCATACTTGATCAGACAAAGCAATGGCAGTTGTAAATCGGACTTTGCAATCTGGGCATGGAGAGTCACTTTAAATCATGTTTAAAAAAATTACAAATATTTTGGAAAACTATCTATTTTTATTCGAAATCATTAAAAACTTCATACTATATGAAATTAAAATTCTATAAATATGAATAATTGAAACCCGAAAAAATAACGGAAATGTAATATTACATAAAATTATTTTTAAAAATATTTGTTATCATAATTTTGAATATTAGGCATGTGAGCGGTTTGGTGACAGGGCTTCCTTCCCTGGTAGATCTTCGTTTACAATACAATTATATACTTGCCATCAGGTATATTAGGGTGCCACAAAATATCAATTATCAGGTATATTAGGGTGCCACGAAATATGAATTAACATGTATATTAGGGTGCCACGAAGTATGAATAAACAGGCAGATTAGGGTGCCACGAACTATTAATTATCAGGTGCATTAGGGTGCCACGAAATATGAATTATAAGGTATAATAGGGTGCCAAGAAATATGAATTATCAGGTATAATAGGGTACCACGAAATATGAATTATCAGGCATAATAGGGTGCCACGAAGTATGAATAAACAGGCAGATTAGGGTGCCACGAACTATTAATTATCAGGTGCATTAGGGTGCCACGAAATATGAATTATCAGGTATAATAGGGTGCCACGAAATATGAATTATCAGGTATAATAGGGTGCCACGAAATATGAATTATCAGGTATATTATAAGGTGCCACGAAATATGAATTATCAGGTATAATAGGATGCATATATTTTGATATACATTGTGTACATAAACATAAAAAATTAAAAATGGTGTTTCTTATACCAGGGATAAAGGAATAGAATGTATAATGTAGATGTGATACCGATTTATTGGATATATACATCTATATATTGTCACTGAAAACTATAAAACCGAATTGAAGAAGGTCAAATTAATGCAAAATTACTGCTACGACTGTTTGACCTAGTAGCTCCTACAGTTTTCATTTTACTCAAAAACATTAAAAACGCATATTCATTCATTTATATTTTAAAAATTAAAAACAATTCCGTATTCCTCTCACTAGCTCTCGATAACTGATTTACTAATGAAACTTCAATCTTACGTTTAATTTAATTTAATACAGCCAAAGTAATGTTTTTAATATGTGATAACTCATTCTCCTGTTAATAAACGTACTTCTAAGTAAATATATATACAGGGTGTCTCTGAAAAAAAGTGTTTTTTTTTAGACTTTTTAGCTTACTAAATATTGTTTTCGAATGTGCTGAAAAGTGTTTCTGGCAGATACAATATCTACCAATGGTGGGGCGTCGTGGATGACACATTTTTCTCTAAAATGCCATTGAACCTTCAAGATTAGACATAATATTCGAAAATGTGGTAGGTCCCATTTCCGAAGCCATTGATAAAGTTTTCACCCACTAAGCGTCGTTTTATTCTACTACAATGTGTGACCAGTAGGTACAATGTCCATAAATTTGGGGGAAAGTCGTGGTAAGATTATTCTCTAAAATTCCGTTGTAGCCGTCAAAATGTACTTGAAATGTAGATTGGTCCCATTTTAAAAAGATTTTCAAAAAAAATTAAAATCTTTTTTCGTCTTTTAAGTATAAAAATCCTTTTCTATCATTGAAAAGGAACTGAGTTTTTGCCACAAATTATGATTTTACAATAGCCATATCTTTTCAACTTGAAGGTGTAAACCTTTGATATTTCAAATTATCATTATTTGATCTAAAATGATTCAAAGTTTGAAATATCTATGATTGAAATATGATTCAAATGCAAAGATATAGGGATAAGAAAATCAGAGTTTGTGACAAAAACTCAATTCCTTTGCAGATTATTCTATTCTGTCGAAAACAAATTATAATTTGAATTTTTTTAAATCTTTGAAAAGGAGGCTGAGCACATTTTCGAATAAAAAGTCCACTTTTGAAGGTTATATTTTAGAGAAAATGGTTAATTTATGGGTGTATTGTATCAACTAGAAGAACTTTTCAGCACATATAATCGATATTTAGTAGGCGAAAAAGCCTCAAACACTTTTTTCAGAGACACCCTGTAAATTTACTTATTTCCATAATATATTAATCCTATTTGTTTAGTGATGACACGTTCGAGAAAACTGGAGAAATTCGACATTTGCATTTAGAGCATAATGTGATTTATGAGGTGAGTTCTTTATTCACTTTTTCTTCAATAAAACTAAAGAAAGGAAAAGAAAGAAATCAGATTGCACACGACAACAGCTCCTATCCCTGTTTATCCCATTGCATTCTCATCTCAATTTTTAATGCAACGTGGTAAATTTATTTATCAACAAAAAAAATATATTTTTTTTTAAATTCACTTCCTTAAAGGAAAGGCAGACGTAACTTAAAGTTTCCATTCATTTAAAGAGTGGTATATCAGATTAGCAATGGTATCCTTTATAACTGATAATTGAGTAATTGGAAACTCAAGTGTGCAGTGTCCACTTGATATTATACTGCGTGAAAATGGTATATCAAGCGTAATAAGTCCGTGTAGAGAAAGCTAAAATTTCCATTACAAATTAAAAATTACGATTTATGTCTTTAAATCTTCAATGTCTGTCTGCTTGTGTCAAATGAACGTTAAAACGGCTGAACCGATCTTGCCCAAGTTTTTGGTGGCAACTCACCTGACCCCAGGGAAGGTTTATAATTTATAAATTGTTAAAAAGGAAAAAAAATTGTCAACCTTAAAAATGCACCATTTTCAAAAGAAGAATCCCCGAAAAAAAAATGAATAAAATTGCCACTCCAAACCAACAACCTAAAGATCGTTATAATGTTACTAGAAAAGAATGCGTCACGTTATCACCAAAAACTGTTAATAGGTTTAAGTAGTTACATTATTTCTAATAAAGTAAGTTAACCTAAGTGTATGACGTACTATTCTCTTATTAAGTCATTTTGAGTGTATTTTCCCCTCACATTCATATAAAGTGTATTAGAGTGCTAAGCTTATTATAAAAATATTATGAAAGTTTTCATATTCTCATATTCTTATATATCAAATATATTAAATATTTTAGTTTTATACATATATATATTCTATCTTATACATGTATATAATATTATCATAAATATATTAAATATTTATATTCTGTACGCTACGGGCTTTTTACTGAATCCTGAAAAGACAGGGCATCCATTTACCCTCAATTTAAATTATACCTTCTAAATCTTTATTTGATCAATAATGTGGAAGATATTATAATTGAAAAGTTGAAAAAGGGTTTAATCTGCATAACTTCCTGCCATTTTTCTGCATCCCTTATAAAAAAATTATTTAAAAAGATAAACATTGATATTTCCTTCTTTCTTGATCAGATAAAGCTTTTAAGGGATAAATTATGATTTGGACATACCAATATTTGAATAGAGAGTCACTTGAAATTACGATAACAGTCCCTTTAACTTTTATTTTCCAGGTCGGTGATAATGCTTTCCAGTCCCTGAAGAAACTAAGAGAACTGCGGCTAGAATTCAATTTTCTTTCAAAGATTTCAGAATCCTTGCTTCGTCGTAATCTGGCTCTTAAAATACTGTACTTGGATAATAACCAGATCAGGTATATTTCTATCTATCTATCTCTCTATCTATCTATCATCTATCTAACTATTTATCTATCTATTTATCTGTTTATCTATTAACCATCTATGTATCTATTAACCATCTATCTATCTATCTGTTTATCTATTAACCATCTATCTATCTATCTATCTATCTATCTGTTTATCCATTAACCATCTATCTGTTTATCTATTGAGATGCCCCCCTGTATGTATTGGGTTTTTGCCCTGAGTTTGTCTGAATTAGAAGTTTCTTTTGTTTTGTTTCTTTCGCAGACTTCTTCTAGTTTTCCAATATTTAAAGGAAAAGATCAAAAACTTTTGCTTTTCCAATATTTAATAGACTGCTAGGTCTAAAAATAAAAAAAAATGTATTACGTCAGAAAAATGGCCCAACGTTTTCCTTGCATAAGATTAATTTATGATTGCTAAAAAATGCTGTACAATTTCTTTTTTACTTGCTAATTCGACCTTGATATGATCATTTTAATATTTGAAGAAATATCTTTTTTTCTTATCTATTTTCCTGGATTCTTAAAATGCATTTCGGAATCAAATATTATCCTAGACCTAACCTTTAGTCTTTTTTTAAATTGACAATTTAATTTTTTACACATTTTTAGAATTGCCCTTTAATCTTCTACATTTTCCTGAACTCTCTTTTTAATCTTCTACATTTTCCTAAACTCATTCTTTCATCCTCTACATTTTCTCAAACTTTTATACATTTTCTTATTCTAGTTCTTAAATCTTTACATTTTCTTGTTCTAGTTCTAAAATCTTTACATTTTCTTATTCTAGTTCTTAAATCTTTACATTTTCTTATTCTAGTTCTTAAATCTTTACATTTTCTTATTCTAGTTCTTAAATCTTTACATTTTCTTATTCTAGTTCTTAAATCTTTACATTTTCTTATTCTTCTTCTTAAATCTTTACATTTTCGTATTCTTCTTCTGAAATCTTTACATTTTCTTATTCTTCTTCTTAAATCTTTACATTTTCTTATTCTTCTTCTGAAATCTTTACATTTTCGTATTCTTCTTCTGAAATCTTTACATTTTCTTATTCTTCTTCTGAAATCTTTACATTTTCTTATTCTTCTTCTTAAATTCTTACATTTTGCTAGTCTTGCCCTTTAATCTTTAATTTTTTGCTAGATGTGTCCTTTAATCTTTAATATTTTGCTAGATGTGTCCTTTAATCTTTAATATTTTGCTAGATTTGTACTTTATTATCATAAATTTTGCTTGATTTAACCTTTCAGCTTCAATTTTGCGTGATTTGACCTTTAATCTTCAATTTTTCAGGAGTATAGATACCAAAGCTTTCACAGGAGTTCCTAAACTGGAAAAATTAACTTTGCATCAAAACTCTCTCAAGGAAACAATCATAATTCATATTTTCAATATTTAGCCTCTTAGGTTCGGTTGTATAACATCTAGCTCTTAGAGAAGGATTGGTTGTATATCTTCTAGCCCCTAGAGAAGGTTTGGTTGTATATCATTTAATACCTAAAGAAGGTTTTGTTGTATATCAACTGACACCTAGAGAAGGTTTGGTTGTATATCAACTAATACCTAGAGAAGGTTTGGTTGTATATCATCTAGCTCCTAAAGAAGGTTTGTTAGTATATCATCTAGCTCCTAGAGAAGGTTTGGCTGTATATCATCTAGCACCTAGAGAAGGTTTGGTTGTATATCATCTAGTTCCTAGAGAAGGTTTGGCTGTATATCATCTGGCACCTATAGAAGGTTTAGTAGTACATTATCTAGCTCCTAGAGAAGGTTTGGTTGTATATCATCTAGCACCTAGAGAAGGTTTAGTTTTATATCATCTAACACATGGAGAAGGTTTGGTAGTATATTATCTAGCTCCTAGAGAAGGTTTGGTTGTATATCATCTAACACCTAGAGAAGGTTTGGTTGTATATCTCCAGGTGGTTGAGAAGGATCTATTATCTGGATTAACATCTCTTCAAGAACTATCCCTAGAGCAGAATAAGATTACAACTATACACGCTCATGCTTTCAGGAACCGTTCATACCAAAACACAAGCTTATAATGACAGGGACTGTAAGTACAGTTTCATGTGACCTTCCATTTAAATTCCCAATTCACAACCGCACCTTTTAAACCTTTGACTTATCATCGAAGATAGAGATCTCTGTGTATATATCTCTTAAATACTGAGTAAAAACTCTTAAAATTTACGTGTATGTTAGTGTACTGAGTGAATTCAATATAGATGACGTCACATAATATGTCTTATAACGCCGTTTTCAAAGATTTGAATGTGAATATTTGTATTCTGCTACTTCTAGATCTAAATTGAGTATTAATATCCTTTAAATATACAAAAGCTTGTATCAATAATGTTTAACAATTAAAAGAGTTTCTTTAGATGAATCATGAAAAATCCCTAAGCAGTCTAAGGTTTAAAAAGTACTGTTGTTAATGTGAAATTGTGAACAGAATATGTCAATTTACAGAGTCTTTAAAATCTAATCAATCAACTGCAAGAAAGAAAATAAATTTCAAAATTTTAAATCTTTCTTTTCTAAATTGATAAGAAGAGATTGGTGATTTTCTTCCTTTTCAGAGAAAGGATATTCAATCAAATCTTAATTAGAAAAGTTGCCCAGAGGGTAGAGGGGTAGGGTAGAGGAGGTAGAGGGGTAGAGAAGGTAGACGGGTAGAGAAGGTAGACTGGGTAGAGGGTAGAGGGGTAGACGGGGTAGAGGGGTAGAAGAGGTATAGACGGGGTAGACGGGGTAGAGGAGGTAGAGAAGGTAGACGTAGAAGAGGTATAGACGGGGTAGAGGAGTAGAAGAGGTATAGACGGGGTAGAGGAGTATAAACTCTATCAGGATTCAGGGCAAAGTGGGGCTAAATTGAAAAACTGAAAGGAGAAAGTAATATCTGTCTAATATTAGAAGAATCCAGAATATACACAGTGGGAGAACTTAGTCTATATTTCTATCTTTGAAGATATATATCTATCAATATGTTTTTGATTCTAATTTGTGTATAAATCTTTATAAATTCGCGTTGTTCTAATTTTAACAGTTATTAATAATTTGAAATAGTTGATTTGTATTATTTTATTTTTAAAGCTAGCAGTAGCGTTATGAAGAAGGCACTGGCAATATTAAGTAGTAATGAAATTGTCAGAAATTAACGACATTATCGCCCAAACTATATCTCAAATGTAAGTTTATAGGATACGATTGTGAACTGCACATCCCTCTTTATAAGTGGTGTGTCATTAAAGGGACTGTAAGTGTCATTTCAAGTCACCCTCTAATTATGCAGAGCCATGTTCGCTTCACAACGGTACCTCTTAAAACGATGAGATAGATACCCTCATAGCTTGAAGATTGAGTGCTTGAGGTTACAGTGTACACTGTAGCACTCATAGCTGAAGATTGAGTGCTCGAGGTTACAGTGTACACTGTACTCTCCGTGCTAGTGTACACTCGTGCGGTTTCTTGGCACTTAATTTTCCGTTACATAAAATAGAATATCTACAAAATCCTTGATATCAAACAAAAAGGTTTTGAAGGTATTGTTTTATATTAGACAGGCAACTCTATAAATGAAAGGTTAATTGAAATCACGCTTACAGTCCCTTTTCACGAGTAACAGTTTTTCTAAATAAAATAAAATATTGGTTCCTGAGATTTATATAGAACGGTTTATTTAGTTCCTTATCTTCTCTTCAATACCTGAACCTGTCCTCTAATAAGCTGGCCAACTTAGGTAAACATATTCTTTAATCCTTGAGCTGAGAACTTACAAATGGATTGAGAAAGGTAAAATACATCATACCTGGTAAACAGTGGAAATATATTTTTTCTTTCTTTTAATTACAAAATTATTTTCAAAGGAAATTAACACTTGCTACAAACTATAATTTGTTAATATTTCAAACTTTGAATTCTGTTAGATCAAAAAGTTTAAGTTTAAAATATAAAAGGTTTACACCAGTTGCAGTTTGTCCTAAACATTGTTCAGAGAAGTATAATTTTTTACACAATTACAATTATGAAAGAATCTTTAGAGAAATTTTACCATGAAAAGAAAGAAAAAAGACGACTTTTGTCTGGTTACCACTAATCATACATGTCCGATTCGTTAGACATTTTCTAGTTATAATTTAGCTGTGGCTTCCTCGCCTAGCTAGCCTGGGAAATCGCAGATAAATCACAACTGGAAAATGTTTAACGAATCGGATGCAAGATTTCACCAATGAGAGTCTGGTTAATTCTTAGGAAAGCATGAGTTTTAATCATTACATATTTTCAAAAGTTTCCAGCTCAATTGTTTATAAATGTTTGAAATATTTCTAAAATCAGTTCCTGATCGTTTTCTCTATTTATCTAAATGCAATCACGCCAATCTAAAACTTGCATGAACCATATTATGCATATGCATTAACTCGAACCGTCCAGTCTGTCAAACAAGTCTAGAGTCGACCCAGCACGATGCCATTATGGGAAAATGGCAAAAACTAAGATGATAGTTTTTCCTATGTTTGTTTAATAACCAGAAGATAACCCACAAGCTAGTGTCGATAACGAAGAGTGATTAATTATGGTCTTTATCAACTTTATTATAAAGAAAGAAGAATTTTATTTGAAAATTTTATATCGATGCCCACCTTCTGTAAAACCACTCAATCAATACACACCACACCGGAGCTCGGGGAGTTTACAGTTTGCTCAAAGTGTAAAACTAAAATTCAAAACAAACAAACCTAAAATTGTAAACAAACAAGGACATTAAAGATTGAAGCAGTAAACAAGTAAATTGACCAATAATTTAAATCAATATTAACTTGGAATATAATAATATGTTTAATACAGATATAAACAAATTTTGCCTGGCAATTAAGTTTTATACGTCAAACCGGCAGCTCCGATTGGACCCTATTTTTTTTGTGGCAACGGAAAATAAAATAATCTTGATTTTCAAAACTTTATCAAAATCTGCGAATGAATGCAGCATTATTCGCTATGTTGTTATTGCTGTTTTTGTCAAAATGTACGAAGAAGAAAAACCTTCTAATACATTTAAATTATTACTAACAATAATACAATATAAATTTATATATATATATATTAATTCTATATTTTATATGTAATATATCTCATTCCTCGTTGATTTTAAATTGTACCATTATAATTGTGTACGAATAAATAGAATAAATAAAAATAAATATTTGAATATTTAGATGATGTTATGATGAGGTACCCATCCTCCCTCTCCTCTCTCTACATCACGGACAACAAGATTATCTCCTTCAACGAGGCAACCTTCAGTGGACAAACCACATTAGGGAACACAAGCTACACAACCTCATTGTGGTATAGTAGTGGTATGGTGGTGTGTGGTATAGAGGTAACCAGAATGCAGTGGAAAAGTTTCGTCTTAATTTCTTGGATTTTTGAAATGTTTCTAAAGACATTGTTGCGACTATATGATATTAGTCCAACAATGTCCCCATGCACATTTTCAGAAATATTTCAATTAGAACTATTGCAAGTTTCAAAATTTCTGGTTTCCACTAAATATGTTTTTGTTAAAGTACGTGTTATTATATTACTGTGTTGGTGTGTTGAGTTGTGTGGTATTTTGTAAATTTTTTATTCTGTGGTATTTAATGAAAGTGGTATTATGTAGTCTTTATATAAATGTGGTATTGTGTGGTACTTTATAAATGTGGTATTGTGTGGTATTTTATTAATGTGTTATTGTGGAGTATTTATAAATGTGGTATTGTGTGGTATTTTATAAATGAAGTATTGTTTGGTACTTTATAAATGTAGTATTGTGTGGTATTTTATAAATGTGGTATTATGTGGTTTTTTATAAATGTAGTATTGTGTGGTATTTTATAAATATGGTATTGTGGTGACCTAATCTTCTAATTTCAAGTTTATAAAGTTGTGAAAGCTTATGTTCTCTAGAATTAATTATGCTCGGAAACAATAAAATAGAAAGTATCACGGAGAAACTATTTGCGGAGCTAATAAACCTATTCCGTCTAAACCTTCAGAACAATCGGATAGATAGGATAGATGACGGAGCTCTGGGTCACTGTGTTCAACTCAGGTTCCTAGATCTCAGCTTTAACCGTATCCTGGAGATAGGATCTGGAACCCTGGCAGGTTTAAACCAGCTGGAGGAGATGGATTTAAGTAATAATAAACTTGAAAGTATAGAACGAGGAGCATTTCAGTCCCTGCACCATTTAAAGCTTCTAAACCTAGCTGGGAACAAACTAGCAACCATTGGTGAAGCTGCGTTCTTAGGTTGCCATGGTGTTCAAACCCTCATCCTTCACAGCTCCATGGTGACCCAGATACAGGCAGGAGCCTTTAAACCATTCACTAGTCTCACCCACATAGATCTGAGACACAACTCTATATCTGATATATTAAGTTGGATGGAGATGGAGAACCTTCCCCGAGTTCAGACATTTCAATTTTCCGGCAATAATCTGCACAATATCTCCGCCCTGATAAGCCTAGGTAAACTGCCTAGCTTGGAGCAGGTTGAACTAGAGAACTGTAATATATCCCACCTCAGTTCCAGTCTCATCTCAACCAACAAGAACCTCAAGATTATCAAACTAGGGAAGAACTTGATCTCCCATCTGCCCCCAGAATTCTTTAGTAAACAAGTTTTTCTTCAGAGTCTCAGGAAATCATTTATATTCCGGCTTGAAAATACAATTTATAAACAAAGCTACAGGGTGTCCCAATAAACATGGGAATAGAAGACGGCTTAAGTATCGTCTTTGATTTCCGATAATTGATAAATAGCATTAAGTGCATCAACAAAAGATTGAAAATCTAATGAGCTTTCCAAAATTCGGTCTACCCTCTTTATGTCTTGAAAATTGACCGAGATATTTAATATTTACTTAGTTTTGTCTATTTTTAATAAACTGGAATCTGGACAAATTTCCTTTTATTTTCGTCAATTTTGGAGGTGAAAAAATGGCAAAACACATTTTGGAAATCCCAAGGCTCGTTATTGTTCGTGTTAAACCTTTTAACTTTAAAACTACAAAATAATGTTTACAAAATAATCCCGCATGGAACAAGGCGATATAGCGGTAATAAGTTAATTCCCATATGTGAATTGGGACACCCTGTATAGTTTAAGGCTGAACAGGGTTAGGGTTAGGATACTATATATATATATATTCAGTCTTCTTTTGGGAATTTAGAATAGATAAATTTAAGTAAAGTTTACCGCAAAAGTATTTTAAAACTTTACCTTCAGATTGGTTGAATTACCGGGTAGTTAACCTAGTTTATTTTATACATAAAACAAGGATATAAAAGCAAATTGCGCTAATTTGATTAAAGAGATAAGTCAAAAGAAAATACTTTAATTACATGTTGTGCAGTAAATGCCAAGAACATGTCGATGTTGAGATGCTAATCTCAATTTAAAGACACGACAGTTTTTCAAAATGGCAAGTACCCACATTTCCAGATTTCCTGGCTTATCCTGTTTCTAAAGACATTTTAAAAATAGACATTTTCAAAATAAACATTTTTAAAATAAACATAAGGGAAATGGACATTCGGAAAATAGACATAATTGAGAAATAAACACTTGGGAAATAGACATTTTAGAAATAGACTTTTTGAAAATAGACGTTTGGGAAATGCAATTGGGAAATTAGTAAAAAAAAGGTAATTGCTTTGTAAATGTATTTATTTCTTTATAAAGGTGAATATAAATGGTTTGGATATAGTTTGGACATGAACCAGTTCAACACTGTACCTGGAGATAGTTTAAGATATCTCTTCAACCTAAAGGAACTAAACCTATCCTCAAACCTGCTCACAGAACTCACAGACTCAAGTTTTGACGAGGAATAGTCATCTTTTTAAACCAACTAAATTGGAAACCAGAATATTTGCCTCGAGTTTTCAACCCACTCAATTAGAATTTTAAAACCTGACCAGAGCTGGGAACTTAAGAATGGATAACCTTTAATCCCAACTACTTAATCCGAAGATCAACTGTGGAAACTTTTAATTTTAGTCCTTAATCCACTCTTTTTCTCTCTCTTTGGATAACCGTACATTGTTTTCTCCAATTAGATTACAGGAATATAGTTTTTAAATTGTATTGACCAATGAAAGCCTTGAAAATAAATTCTATTCCATGAGAGAAATCTGCAATTTCTAACAAGTAAAGAATATGTTGTCGGCCATTTTGTAAATTAATCGGTGAAGAAAAATATTTAATAATACGTTTGAAATTCTTTTTTAACCAATTTTAACTAATGTATCTATAAATAAACGGGTGAGAAATTAAGTGAAGGTCCTTCCAGTCAAGAAAAAGAGAGAATTATGCATTACTCTCGATATCCACCATTCTAAAGTTCCCAGCTCAGAACATTTCCATGGTGCTACAAATAGCGATTACTGTTTATCATAAATATAATTACTGTTAAGGAATTGAGTCTATATCTTTGCAAATCAATGTCGTAGACCTTATTACAAACTAGGAATTCCATTTCACAAAAAATCTAACTTTTATATATCTAAGGTTTACACTATCTGGTTTCAAAGATAAAAGGATTTTATAATTTAAGTTTGAGAAAAAGACTCGATTTCTTTAGTGGATTTATTAACCCTATCCCTGCTGGGGTACTTGAAAACCAGGATACGCTGGGGGGGGGGTCAATTTGACCCCCCCCCCCCTCTAAATCCCATGTTTTATGTCCAAATATGACAAATGATACATCATTAGAAAGCTCTTGTGCTCTACGAAAATTGAATTTTTTATCGCAAAATCCAGTTTTATAGTAAAAATGTTTGCAAAAAAAATTTGTCCAAAAAATGGCAAATTATACATTTTTGAAAAGCCCTTGACCATGCCATTTCAAATATGTGCAAATTTCCTTTGACAGGTTGTTTGCAAAAAATTTGCAATTTTTTTTTCTCGCAAAACTTGTGCAATCCGTTTCCTTATGTCATAGGCTTTCCAAAAAGCTAAATTTTATCAAAATCTGATAAGTGAAAGTGGGTCAAAACAAAGATTTAGTTTGATACAGGCAAAAGCAGTCATTCAGGCAGTGTGCCTGAGGACTCAGGCAGTTAGTATTAAAGCCCGGTTTTAGCCCTAAAGGGAGGGCTTTGGGTATGTAAGAAAAGTCAGAAAATTTCAACAGCCTCAGACCAATACTTTTTGAGTTATGTAAAAAAAACTACAGGGGGGGTCAAATTGACCCCCCCCCCCCCAGAAGGAATAGGGTTAATATTTCCGTATTTTGATCTGGCCATTGGGTCAAAATAAGGAGTGCTTGACTTTGATTTATTCAAACAATTCGATACATAAATTTTTAATAATTAAAGTCAACAGTTACTATTAGAAAACCGGATTTTCTACCAAACTTCCGACATTTAAGGTTTTGCACGTTCTGGTATAAAAAGGCAAACCTTGACATTAAAGTTTTTATAAAGACATTAAATTGTATATTTAAAGTTTTTAAAGAAAATCAAGGTTTAAAATAAAATATTAATTTTATTTTTATTGTTCCCGTTTTGACATTTCTTCCTTGTCAGAAAATGGTTTGCAAAATGGTTTGGTTTGGAAAATCAAAGTTCCGAAAAAAAGGTTTGGTTTGGACAATTAAGATTTCAATTTGGTTTGGTTAGAATATTTAAAGATGATTAAACTACAGGTAACTGGACTCACATCTCTAGACATATCTGACAATAGGATCCAGACCTTTTCTCACAGGTATTGAAAGGGAGTGTTCATAAAATTAAAATGGGGGGTATTGATAAAATTAAACAAATATACTGCAATTACGATCGGTGATATCTTAATTTCTATGTTTGTCCAGTCCTACATGCGCCTTTACTTCGTATGTCCTGTCCTTTGATAGTCCTGTCCAACGTTTGTCGTCCAGTCTTTCCTTTGTCCTCTATTCGTTTGTCCTATCCTATGCGTGTCTTGTCCTTCCTTTGTTTTGACCTACGTTTGTCTGGTCCTGTGTATTTACTGTCTTTGGTTTGTCCTGTCCAATGTTGGTCCAGTCCTAACGCCTACATTTGTCCGGTCCTAAGAGTTCCATGTCTTGCCTTTTTCCTGTCCTTTGTTTGTCCTGTCCTACGTTGTCCAGACCAATGTATTTAATGCCCTAGGGTTGTCCTGTCCAACGTTGGTCCATTCCTAACTCCTATGTTTGTCTGGTCCTAAGAGTGCCTTGTCCTACCTTTGTCCTGTCCTTTGTTAGTCCTGTTCTACGTTTTTCCGGTCCTATGTATTTACTGTCCTAGGTTTGTCCTGTAAAACGTTGGTCCAGTCCTAGCTCATACGTTTGTCCGGTCCCAAGAGTGCAGTGTCCTTCCTTTGTCCTGTCTTAGGTTTGTCCTGTCCTACGTTTGTCCGATCCTATGTATTTGCTGTCCTAGGTTTGTCCTGTCCAACGTTTGGCCAGTCCTACGTTTTTCCAGTCCAACATTTGTCCTGTTATACATTTGGCTCGTCCTAAGTTTGTCCTGTCATCCATTTGTCCAGGTCTACCTTTTTCCATTACATTGTTCGTCTAGTCCTACATTTTTTTTCCAAAGCTAATATCTATTTACCTTGTTTAAGATGTTTCCACAATGCTACCCGGTTGAAGGTGTTAAATCTTGGTGGGAACCTTGTGTCTGAGTTCCCCAGTACAACCTTCCTCCCCCTCACCAGCCTTCATACCATAGCAGTAGACAGGAACCAGCTCAACTATATACCTATAGCACTACAAGGTAACATAGCAGTGGGCAGGAACCAGCTCAACTATATACCTATAGCACTACAAGGTAACATAGCAGTGGGCAGGAACCAGCTCAACTATATACCTATAGCACTACAAGGTAAACATAGCAGTAGACAGGAACCAGCTCAATTATATACCTATAATGGGTTGAAAGGTCTGTTGTGCATTCGAATCCAGGATTTTAAGTTTTTTTCTAAGAGAAATGGATCTTTTATTTTTGTGAGACAAAAGACACAGTCTAAAATTCCCAGATTTGATTAAATTCTTGATAATATTTGACTGGATTTTGACTTAAACTGTCGCTTATCAATCTAAAAAGTGTCTAGATAGATATGTATAAATATGAAGAGAAAATAAAATTTCTTCCGAACAATTTCTTGCAATTTGAATTTTTCAAATTTGGCTGAAAACGTTGGTCATTACGTTTAGTTCATAAAAAAAGGATTACATAGTTTACATAGTTGGGGCTTAATATACAAATATATATTTTGATATATTAAACCCCAGGCAAAGGAAATAAGTCTTTGCCACAGATTCAAATTTCTAATACCTATATTTTTGCAACCCAATGTCGTAGACCTTAGGTATTTAAACTGTGAATTTTGAATCTTATGTAAAAAATTTATTTTAGTTTAACGTGCTGTCTTGTTAAAATGGTTGACTATGGTGTTATAAAGCCAGGGTTTATTAATAATAAACAATTATATTCTAGAAATGGTTGAGTAATATTTATTGTCAGGAAAAGCTACCAAATAATGTTGAGAGGGGAATATGAAATATAAACATGGAATTCTTATTTATAGGTCAAGGCAATAGATCATTCGAAGGTTTTAGTCCAAGTGTTTAGTCCAAGTGTTTAGTCTAAGTGGTTAGTCCAAGTGTTTAGTCCAAGTGTTTAGTCCAAGTGGTTAGTCCAAGTGTTTAGTCCAAGTGTTTAGTCCAAGTGTTTAGTCCAAGTGTTTAGTCCAAGTGTTTAGTCCAAGTGTTTAGTCCAAGTGTTTAGTCCAAAGTTTCAGTTCAAGGGTTTAGTTCAAGGTTTTAGTTCAAAGGTTTAGTTCAAAGGTTCAGTTCAAGGTTTTAGTTTAAGGGTTTAGTCCAAGTGTTTAATTCAAGGGTTTAATTCAAGGGTTTAGGTAAAGATTTAGTCAAAGGTTTAGTCAATGGGTTTAGTTCAAGGGTTTAGTCAAAGGTTTAGTTAAAGGTTTAGTCAAAGGTTTAGTCACTCGGTTTAGTTCAAGGGTTTAGTCAAAGGTTTAGTCAAGGAGTTTAATCAAAGGGTTTAATTAAAGGTTTAGTTCAATGATTTAGTCAAAAGGTTTAGTTTATGGGTTTAGTTCAAAGGTTTAGTTTAATGATTTAGTTCATAGGTTTAGTTTAAGGGTTTAGTTCAAGGGCTTAGTTCAAGGGTTTAGTTCAAGGGTTTAGTCAAAGATAAAGCCAAAGAATTTAGTCCAAGGAATTAGTTAAACTATTTAATTAAAAGGTTTATTCAGAGGATTTACTTAAAGGGTTTAGTCAAAGGGAATGGTTTAAATATTTTGTAAAAAGAATTTGTCAAAGGGTTTTTTTTAAGAAGGTTTACACAAAGGGTTTAGTTCGAGTGTTTTGTAAAAAGTTCAAATTCCACGGTTAAGTCAAAGGATTTAGTCGAAGGTTTAGTCAGAGGGTTTACTTAAAGGATTTAGTCAAAGGATTTACTCAAAGGATTAGTCAGAGGGTTTATTTAAAGGATGTAGTCAAAGAATTAGTAAGAGGGTTTATTTATAGGATTTAGCCAAAGGTTTAGTCTGAGGGTTTAGTTAGAGTGTTTTAGAAAATTGCAAAATGTACAAAGCCCTTTTTTATGAAAATTTTAACTAAGATAATATTTTCTAAAGATTTCTTGAATCCTGAATCTTAAATCTTGAATCTTGAATCCTGAATCTTTTGAATCTTGAATCTTGAATCTTGAATCTTGAATCTTGAATCCTTAATCTTGAATCTTGAATCCTTAATCTTGAATCTTAAATTTTGAATATTTATTATACAAATGGAGTACCGTCTGCAAAGCATCCATAATGATATTGTAGGGCGGGCCGCGTCAGTTGTATCTTCTTTTCTATTCCATACTCCTTGGTTTCATAATCTTTACCATATTATTAAAAAACCAAGAGACTAAAGAGTTTAAGATCGTCATTGAAATCTCATGTTTTGTGGGTATCCCTGTACATGCACTTGTTTTTTAGGTAGATACTATCATTAAATGTATATGTATATAGTACATACACACTACAAATATTGATATTGTGTACAACTTATTTGTTTTATTTATAGGGTTGAGAAATGTCACCCACATGAGACTAGGAAACAATCCTCTAGTCAGATTCAGGAACAAATTACAAAAATTACAAAAATAACAAATAAAAGCAAAAAAAAAAAAAACTAAAATAATGAAATAAAAAATCGTAGAAAAGCATCAATTAAAACAATGATTATGTAACGGATTAAGAAATAAATTTTTATTTATAAAAAAGAAAAAGTTTGTAAAAACAAATATCTATTCAGGGTTCACTTTTATAACATAAGCAGGATGTAAGATCATGTGACTTTAAGTGAGTTAACAGCTATACATGGTACAGGGTGTCCCAATAAACATGGGAATTCAGTGACGAATTCGATATCGTCTTTTTAAATAATGCTTTGATTTAGTATTGTGAAACCTACTGAGAAAGCTGTAATCTGTAAGAGTTTCGTCTGCTATGTTCACATTTTGTTTGTTTATGTTTTGCCTGTATACGGTTGTACTTGATAAAACAAGAAAATTGCAGTATATACACACAGTAAACTTGTCCGTCTTCACTGTTCATCTTGCGGAGACATTATATACACATCTTTACAGTCTTTTACCTTTTTCATAAAATAAACTCCAGCAGACATAATAATATTATGGCTTTTGAAATTAGGTATTACAATGCTAATTCATAACAAAGACGATATCCAATTCGTCACTGAATTCCCATGTTTTTTGGGACACCCTGTAGTTGAACTGAGAGCGCAGAATTGTTGAGAAATTAGGATTTATTTGAGACCTATTATAAATTCTAAAAAATATCTCCACAATACTACACTCTCAGCTCAACCACCCGCTCCCTCCCGCTCCCTCCCTTTAAAGGAGAGACACCTAGAGACCACTTTATGAACCTTCTTGTACTTATTCTTGTACTTATTCTTGTATTTGGAAACACAGAGAAATGTCGAGTTCATCTGGTTCAATGTCCACTCTTCATCATTTACATATCACAGGTAATAAACTAAACTTAGATGCCTTTAACCCTACTCCTGCTGGGGGGGGGGTCAAGGGGGGTCAATTTGCCCCCCCCCCCTGTAGGTTTTTTTTTACATAACTCAAAATGTATTGATCTGAGGCCATTGAAATTTTCTGACTTTTCCTAAATACCTATTGCCCTACCTTTAGGTCTAAAACTGGGCTTTTATACTAAATGCCTAGTCCTCAGGCACACTGCTTTTTCCTACAAGAAACTAAATCTTTGTTTTGACCCACTTTCAGTAGTAAGATTTTGATAATTTTTAGCTTTTTTGAAAGCCTATGACATAAGGAAACGGATTGCACTTTTGCAAAGAAAATTTTGCAAATTATTTGCATACAACCCGTCAAAAGAATTTTTAACATTTTTAGTTTTTCTTAAATACACACATTAAAATTTTGCAAATATTTTTGCATATTTAAAATGGCATGGTAAAGGGAGGGGAGGAAGGCCATCCACAACAATTTATAGTCCGAGCCACATTCTCCTCATTTTCTCGTCCGAGCTACCTCGAAATCCTCGTCCTTCGGATATTATCTTTATAGAGTGTTCAATTCCCCAAGATAAAACAATTTTTTAAGAATCGGGTCACGTTAGGGCATAAACGAAATATTAAATTTTTATAAATCGAAAGAAATACTTTCAATAGAATTTAAGTTTTTGAGTACAATGTTCTGAATAATATTTACCTTTTGTACGCGCATTTTCAGATAATCTTGGTGTGGAATGTCGCAAATCATTCCAAGTTTACAGAATCTTTTTTTGTTAATTTTAGCGAAAACCATAGACTTTTTTGGGGTGGTTCCATGGGGAAAATTATAGGCAGAGGTATGGCGAATATTTTGCTATTTATTTTGTATGGAGGCAGAAGAGATTTAAAGGAGTTGAGTTTTTGTCACAAAGTCTGATTTTCTAATCTCTATATCTTTGAAACCCAATGTCTTAGACCTTAGATATTTCAAACTATGAATACTTATAGATAAAATAATCTAAGTTTGAAATATCAAAGGTTTGCACCAAAAGATTTCAAAGATATTGGAATCAGAAGATTTTAGTTTGAGGCAAAAACTCAATTCCTTTCACCTAGATAAAGTTTGACATCATTCTCACGGCTTTGAAGATTCCAACATGATGTAATCATTGCAATACTTTAGTCTATCCATATTGTATGCCCTAACGTGGCCTGATTTTTAAAAGATAGCTTTATCTTCAATAATTAGAAACGTAAAAACAAATAGTAAGCGAAGGACGATGATTGCGAGGTGGCTCGGACGAGAAAATGAGGAGAATGTGGCTCGGACGACAAATTGTTGTGGCTGGCCTTCTTCCCCTCGTCAAGGGCTTTTCAAAAAAGTATACTTTATCATTTGTGGACTGGGTTTTGAACAAAAAATAATTCAATCTTTGCATATTTGTAATGTTTTTGCAGATTCTAAAAGTAGGATATATGATCATCAAACATCAAACATTGGATTGTTTTCAAGTACCCTAGCAGGGATAGGGTTAAATGAACTGTAAGAATGATTTTTGAGTGATCTTTAATGCAAAAATTGCAATGCCCGATTTAAAAACTTAAGAATCACAATTTGGCAATTTTTTAAATTATTTATTTTAAACATTTGCTCTTCTTACACTTTGTCAAATTCTACCTTGATAGAAGATAAATGCAGAAAACGTCCCTTAAACGATCCTCTCCGAACGATCCTCTCCAAACATGTTGTAAAGATCGCTTTTTGATCCTTCTCCATTGTTTTTATAGGATAAAGGTATTGCAATGGTTGATAAAGCAAACTTAAGCATACTACAGTTTTGAACTCTTGGATTTTTTAATATTTTTTTCATACAATGCAAAACGATTCACAACATTAGGAACAAGTATGACAGAGATAGATGAAACAGATATCACTCTTTGTCCAAACCTTCTTTCTCTTAATCTCAGGTAGAGATAGATATTAATCAATTAATCAATCAAACAAACATAGATTTTCGAGCAAAGCTGGATTTCCAAACTAGTGAATCATATCATCATTAAAAAATGGATTAAATATGCATGCAATCAAGAAATTGTTTTTTTTTAAATGCGTAATTTTGACATTGGCAATATGTAAGCAAATATTAAATCCATTTTATAATTGTTATTTCTAGATAAAACTAGATTGAATCTAAATAATTTAATATTATCTAGTTTAAACCAGATTTTACAAAAAAATTCCATTTTTAACTTTATTTTGTTTAATAAAATCAATATTTTCTAGTTCTTATATCATATAAGATATAATAAAGTATTTATGGGTTCTAACCAGAACTTTTTAAAACTATGAATTATTTTCAAGAACTCATCAGATTATTTTCAAGAACTCATCAGATTATTTTCAAGAACTAATCAGATTATTTTCAAGAACTAATCAGATTATTATTCAAAAGAATTAAATATAGTTTAGTTCAAGTTCAACCAGAAATTGTTTTTTAGTTATAAATATATTTTTGTAAAAATAAATGAACGGTTTTTTTCTAGTTCCAACTGGATTTGGATTAAAATTAATTAAGTATTATTTAAAGGAATTGATTCTTTGCCACAAACTCAAATTTCTAATCCCTATTTCTTTACAACTTGATGGTGTAAACCTTTGATATTTCAAATAATATTTAATCTATCAGTATTCACAGTTTGAAATATTTAAGCTCTCCGACAATGGGTTGCAAAGATATAGGAATTGGAAAATCAAAGTTTGTGACAAAGACTCAATCTCAAAATGTCTTTTTTTTCAACCAGATTTAGTTAAAAATAATTTTCTATTTATCTTATTAATCAGATTTTAATTTAAAATAATCAAATATTTTTCAGTTCCAACCAGATTTCTATTATACGCCCTGGTGCCTTCAAATCCCAGGGATAACATCAACTACGCTTATTTAAGTTTAGGCAAAAAGGGATTCATAAAAAGAAAGTTAGATAAATAGAGAAAAAATTAGAAATGAGAAAATAGATTTTAATATAGAGAAAGAAAGGTTTAACGTTTTTCACAGATAATTGATTTTTGGCAGAAATATGTTTGTTAAACTTTTAAACCGTGGGTCACACATTAATTTACCAGTTTACAAGTTGTCACCCTAGATATCAATTTGACAAATTAAACAAACTTTTTTGTTTTTTTTTTCTCTTATGCATTTTTGAAGGCCGATTGGTTTTAAATCAAACGGTATAAAAACGCTGTAACTTTGTTCCTGATCGGTTGGACTCATTAGGTAACTTTAATTTTATAACTAAAAACTGAACAGGTTTTTGGTTCAACACCGAAATAAATTCAGTTATTTAGCGACGCTTTGTCAAGCTGTAATTGACCATTTTTGTTTTTTGTCTGAAATTCAAAAAAAATACACAATTCACGTAACACCTATGGTTTAGGTTGGGCTAGGCATAAAAATTGACAAAAATATGTTTAACGTTTTTTTATTCAATAATTCATGTTTCAAAGTAATTTGTTTAAACATCAAAGTTCTGCCAAAACAAATTGCAACGACACAAGGTTTAGAAAATTAGAGTTTGTGGCGAGTGTAATGTTTCTTACGGTTGTCAAATCACATTAAAGATAAAATGTATGGAATTGTTATGTGTTTCATCCCGGTCTATTGGATTGTAAAACTAGTAGGCTACTTGCTGGAATATAGGGTTATCCATATTAAATTGGATTATGCATAATGAATTCTCTACTAGGAATGCTTGAGTGAGCAAAAAAAAATCAACATTTGATTTTTTTAAAGATTTAGATTTTTGATAATTTGAACATTGTTGCGAAAGAGTTTAAATGAAAAATACGACAATGCTACGTGAATCACCCTGTACAATAAGGTCCTGCGGGACTCGTGTGTTTAGAATACAAAACACGACGATGTTTCATGAACCACCCTGTCCAATAAGGTCCTGTGGGATTCAGTGTGTTTGGAATACAAAATGCGACTATGTTTCATGAACCACCCTGTACAATAAGGTATTGTGGAACTCAGTGTGTTTGAAATACAAAATGCGACTATGTTTCATGAACCACCCTGTACAATAAGGTACTGTGGAACTCAGTGTGTTTGAAATACAAAATACGACAATGTTTCATGAATCACCCTGTACAATAAGGTCCTGTGGGACTCAGTGTGTTTGGAATACAAAATGAACCGACTCTACCATTGTTCATACATAAACTACATTTCTTTTAACAAAATCCAGTGCATTAATTCCACTGCACTTCTCATGCAATCTAAGATACTGCTTTCTTTGTTAAGAATGAATAAGTTTAATCAAAATTTTGTAGAAATTAGAAAGATAAATAAGTTTTAAGCTTTAAAAGCTCTAAATTTGAAGGATTAAACCAGTAAAAGTATACTTATGATAACTACGTAAAAGTATATGGAAATCATAAAATAAGAAAGGACAATTAAGACAAAAATTAAAGTAGCAAATGATGAGAAAAAGTTAAAAATGAAAAGCATTTAAAGGCAACCCTTAGATGAATAAATTTAAAATAAATAAATATTTATTTGAATAGACTAAACTAGATTTCAGTTTCAATGTTTACTTTATCTTTTTACAAAAAAAAACATTAGGTAAAACTTCATAAACATTGTTCAACTGCACATTTTCAATTTTTCTTTAATATAAAAAGAAGAACTTTGATTCTTTTTAATAATTAATGTTTTTATTTATAAAAAGGTGTTCTAAGCCTTTGACGGTAGAATGAAAAGATGAATAAAACATTAAAACATGAAGTTTGAAGAAACGAAAGAAAAAATATTTATTTTTAGTAGAAAAAAGACCGATCCTGATTTCTTTTTAAAAGAGTTTGATCAAAAGAACTAGTAAACAAATATATATGAAGACTCAAAATGAGAAGTATAGGATAGAAAACTGGAAATGAATAATAATTGATGAAATATAATGGATTTTATGTTTATAAATATGGTTAACAATCCCTTGAAAAAAGTACAAATATAAATATAAAGATGCAGAATGAGAAAATAGGATAGAAAACTGGAAATAAATAATAAATGATGAAATATATTGGATTTTCTGTTTCCAAATATGGTTAACCATCCCTTGAAAGAAGTACAAATATAAATATAAAGATGCAGAATGAGAAGTATAGGATAGAAAACTGGAAATGAATAATAAATGATGAAGGATAGAGGATGATATTGAACTTGTGTTTGATGTTGAATAGAAAGATCTTGTAAAGCTGGATCTACAGCTCAACCAACTTATTCGTTTACCTGGGCTCAGTCTTCAAGGATTAGTCAGTCTAGGTAATATATTAATTAAAGGGAATGTTTACGTAAATTTAAATTGTCGTTTTATTTAAAGAACATTTACTTTTTACTCTGCAACTCCTAAATCTATGGAAGAATCTTTCTCGAAAAAAATAAGAACTCAGTAGACTCTTATTTTTTAAGCAAAATTTTTCATTTATCAATATGTCCAAAGTAACTGAGTTTTTGTCACAAACTCTACTTTTCTAATCTCTATATCTTTGCTACCCAATGTCGTATACTTATGATATGTCAAACTATGAATTCTGTTAGACCAAATAATCAAAGTTTGAAATATCAAAGGTTTACATCATCAGATTGTAAAGATATAGAGTTAGACAATTTGAGTTTGTGACAAAAACTCAGTTACTTTGTAAATCTATAAAGTACATAATCTTAATTAAATCGTTTCTTACATTTGAATCCCCTTTTGTACAATCCTATTCTTACTTCATTTAAACTTTTGGATATTTTCTCATCAATACTTTTAATATTTTTCTTCTATAGAATATCTGAACCTGAAAGAGAATAAACTGGGTCGGTTGGATGAGTTTAGTTCAGATCTTAGAAATATCAAGATTCTTGATTTATCAGGGAACCAGATAACCTCTATAGAATCCAGGTATCCCTCCTTACTATCTCCCCCAACTCCCCGTCCTTTTTACGTTTTTGGACTTCTCTAAAGTTCTACAAAATTCTGAGAAATGTTTTAGCTTTACACATTGTGTACTTTTAACATTTAACTTCCTTATTAAATGTCAAATTTAAACTCCGAAAGTTTATATAGGCAAAAATAAAACTTACACAAAACAAAAAAACGACAATTTTTTCTTTCGTTTTGGCCTTAATTTTTAGGATAATTTTGCATAGTTTGATAAAAAAAAACTTTCACAGAATACGATTTAGAAATGTTGAAAACTTTAGAGATTTTTGTGTTGCCTCTTTAGGTCCAAAAATCTTAAATATTAAAAAAACAGACTGCCCATTTCTCTAAAAAAAAAAATTGATAGTGAGATACAACTTTTACAATGTTATTTATTAGTTTTTAGAGTCCATTACGTTACATATCAAGTAATTTAAAGGCACGGAAAAAAGTTTCTTTTTTAAATCCTGAAAATAAGATCTTGGAAAAAGTTGTAATTTTTATCCACTGTAAAATTTTATCTGCATGTTCAAAAACGTGTTCAGAGAATATTCTTGGAGTTCACTTTTCGAATCCCAGAGTTAATTTCAAGATAAAAACAGTTTCACGATTTATCTATAATTCTAGAGTTTTCCAGTCCTTGGGTAATCTACTGAAGCTAGACCTGGCTAGGAATAGAATTGCTCAGATTGATCAACTAGTCTTCCAGAATACAGTCCACTTAAAAAGTAAGTTTTTAAGTCGTTTACTGAGGGACAGATCAATTATGTAAGGTAGTTGAACTGAGTATGCAGTGTTGTGGACAAAGGAATTGAGTTTTTGTCACAAACTCTGATGTTCTTATGCCTATATCTTTGCAGAAAAATGGCGGAGACCTTAGATATTTTTAACTATGTATCATTTTAGATCAAATAATGATAGTTTGAAACATCAAAGGTTTACACCGTCAGGTTGAAAAGATATAGTGATTGTAAAATCATAATTTGTGGCAATAACTCAGTTCCTTTTTTAGGATTCATTTGAGACCTATAAAACTTTTTAAAGATTTTTACTTCCTGAGTTTAAGCGCAAAGTCGACGTTTAAAATTGTACTTTTGGGTGTAACGTTTTCAGAATTGTTTTTTTATCATTATATATTTTATTTTAAGATAGTTTTGTAAAGGTTGTTAATCGTTGATGGAACATGTCATATGATAGTTATATAAAGGTTGTTAATCGTTGATGGAACATGTCATATGATATTTAAGAATCATACATACCACTCTATTTATGGAGGGTCTTTTATGATTATTCACTCCCTTTATGGATATACATCTAATTACATATCCAGTTGGTTAGATATATAAATATATGAGTAGTTGGTTAAATATATATATATATATAAAAATATATATAACTAGGTTTGCTAAAGGACTGCAGTACCTCTAATGTGTAAATATTCTTAAGGAAAAACTATACCTTACTACTCACAATTCTTTGCAGATATCCCCCCCCCCCCACTCTCCCTATCCAATCCTATCATTCTAAGCCAACCCTCTGTTCTTTTATCAATTTAGACACTAGACAGCCTATCTCACTGCACAGACTGCACACTCTACTTTCTTCAACTTGCATTTGAATCCAAGTCAAATGTTAACAAATTTAAACAGTGGTACCCATAAAACTGTGGAATAGGACGACGATGTTTAATAGATCTTTTTTGGTAATTGATGTTGTTATAAAGAAATAGGTTTACCAGGGCTTAGAGGACTGTTTATAAACATATAAAGCAGTAAGGAGCAAGGAAAGTTATTTCAGAGGTGTACGCATTTTTGTACTGCAGTGTACTGTCTTTGGGCGGAAAAGTAAACACAAGACGGATGTCACAGCCTAATATGGGATTCATTTTCACATAAATAATCTATGAAATATTCTGGTCATAGGAAACTATTATGTGAATTTTCAAAATTATCAAAAGTAAATTGCTTTTAAACTCCTCGGATACTTAACGAACACTGATGCATCTATTCTCGGTTACAAGGTCCGCCCAGAAAGAACTGGTTTCCAGATGTACGCAGAGTTTACGCAACTGCAATTAACTTTCCTTGCATTAGTACCTTAGTAAGGGGTAACAATTTGAACGATGTTTATATGACTCCAATCGTTGTATGATCCTACGGTACAAGGATTTACCGGTCTAGTGTAATGCATTCACTCATACCGACCAGTCTAGACAAAAAATCAACCAATGCAACAAATGAAGGCTGGCACAATTTGTGTTTTTGCAAAAAAAAATTGTGATTAGAAAATGTCTTTCAATCTGCGCCCCGTGGAGAAGGAGATTTAATGCTTTTGTGAAATCTTCTTAAAAATTATGTTTTCGTGTTTTTTTTATTCATATTTGTTTAGGTTTAGATATGCGTTCCAATCTTTTGGATAAAGTTCCTGTTGATGCCTTTTCCGTTCTAGAACATTCCTTGGAATCTCTTCATTTCGAAGGTAAGCTTTACTTAATTCCGTTCTTTACTGAAACTAAAATAAACTATGATTTACTAATCCCTATATCTACACAACCTGATCTCCTAATCCCTATATCTACACAACCTGATCTCCTAATCCCTATATCTACACAACCTGATTTACTAATCCCTATATCTACACAACCTGATCTCCTAATCCCTATATCTACACAACCTGATTTATATATATATATATACATATTTCTAAATACTTGGGACATAAAATGTCGTCATCCAACTATGAGTTTGGTCCACTTTAGTATTTATTCACTTTGTATCTACACAACCTGATCTCCTAATCCCTATATCTACACAACCTGATTTACTAATCCCTTTATCTACACAAACTGATTTACTAATCCCTTTATCTACACAACCTGATCTCCTAATCCCTTTATATAAACAACCTGAGATGGAATTTAAAGAATTTGAGCCGGGGTTTAAATCTGCCAAAACCCGGTTTAAATTAAGCGTCGGCTTAAATCTTGAAACATTTAATCCAATTTTAAGTGGAACCAACCATATCTAAGCCGCGGCTTAAATTTAAACCGCCGCTCAAATTCTTTAAATTCGACCTTTGATCTTGTAAAACTTTGATATTTCAAACTTGCACTGTGTGAAACATTAAAGGATTATGACATCAGCTTGCAAAGATATATGGACTACAAAATTTAAGTTCGCGTAACTAATTAGTTCATTTGTTTTTCCTGACATGCTCTTAAATTCTTCAAAACACTGTGATCTATAGATGTCTGAGTACGAGAGTCTGTCTGTTTGTTTGTATCCAATAAACGTCAAAACGGCTAAACTGATCAGGCCAATTTTTTGTGTGACCTCACGTGACCCCAGGGAAGTTTTATGGATTAATGAACTTTTAAGATTTTGCCTCTAACCAAATTAAATTTTTAAAAATTTTAAAATTCCACGAAATTTTTTTATATAAAATCCGCGAGATTTTATTAGTTTTTGTTTTGCAATGTTTACAAAGAGAAAATGTTTACAAAAAGTGGGCGCTAAGCCCCATGTAAGCCTAGTTATATAAATATGTTAAGAGAGAGACAACTCAAAAAATGTTGTTTTGAAAAATCTAGTTATTATAGTAAAAATGTTTGCAAAAAAAGTCCAAGAAATAATATACATTTTTAAAAAGGCCTTGGTTATATCATTTCAAATATGCAAAATTCTTTGCAAATTTTTAATAACCTGATGTGTAATTAAGAAAAACTAGAAATGTGCAAATTTTTTTTGTCTGGTTGTATGCAAATAATTTGCAACATTTCTTTGCAAAACTTGTGTGATCCATTTCCTTATGTCATAGGCAGTTAGTACAAAAGCCCGGTTTTAGACCTAAAGCCTATGGGTATTTAGGAAACTAGCCTTAGAGGGCGCTTCGCGTCCATCTTCTAATTTAATTGTGAACATGTTCTCTTTGTGTACATGAAGATCGAATTTTGATGGAGACAAATATTTGAAATTTTGATCATTCATAAACCTTCCCTGGGGTCCCTAGATGTCCGACAAAAAATTTGGGCCCGATCAGTTCAGTTGTTTTGACGTTTATTGGATACAAACAAACAGACAGACACCCAGACAAGCCAAATTTCTATATAGAAGTCAGATCTGTGTTAAATAAGAATATAAAAGGGAATGTAAAGGAAAATACATATATTCTAGAATATAGTTTTGATCTCTGTTAAATAAGAATATAAAAGTGAAAGTTAAAGAAAATACATATATTCTAGAATATAGTTTTGANAGAGATTAAGAGGAAAAAAATTTTACTGTTTAGATAAGATATTATTAATTCAGATATCGACAAAAATCCCTATCACTGCTGGGAAGAAATTTTAAGGGTAGCATTGTAAATCGTTGATGGAACAATTATGGATGGATTAAGTATTTTCGTTAAATTTAAATAAAAAATTTCTGATTTAAAATCAGACAGAAGAAGGTCAAATTTCAGCAACACTACTGGTACGACTTTGTGACCTCAATCTACTAGTTATGATTTTACGAACAATACAAGCTAATTTATCCAGATATATATATAACAGATTTAAAGCAGTTTTCTTCTTCTCTTTACAGAGAGGAGCTATGATTGAAAACATAAAAAGCATTAAATACCAGCGTGCAATTTACTTTAGTTTAACGTGCACGGGCAGCCGTAGAACATTTGAATTTCCGAGCCGTGTCGACCTTTGTCCCAGTTTGTACTGTATCGCCCGGACATGGGTAAATAAAGCAGACACTCAATAGAACTAGCCGGTGCATCACGGTTGACGCGGTTAGACTTTAGGTTGAATTTACTTTTACTGAAGGGTCAGAGGTGCTTGCGTATAGAAAGTTTTTAACAAACCATTTTTTTAAAGGATGAACGACGCCAACCCCTAGTTTAGCTTTAGTCATTCAATCTAAACTGCTTTTTAATTGGATTTTTAACAAAATGATTCATTGCGTGGGAACCTAATGCAAAAGTTTTACCATTATTGTAAAATAATTGTATACCAAAGTGTGTAAACTATATAATTTTTCATAATACTGTTTTCCTTTCATGAATCTTTTTTTAATATACAAAGTACACACTCGATAAATTTAACAATACATCAATGATGATCAGAAAGATATATAAATATAGATTTTACGGTGGTAGGCGATTATAGCAATATAATGAAGACGACTTTTTCAAAGTTTTAATTGAAAAAGTATTTAAAAAAGTAGTTAATCTCAAAAATGCATTTAATTAGGAGATTACTGGACTAATTTACTTTTAGCTAAAATGTATATAGTTACATTTCATATAGTTACATTTCATATAGTTACATTTCATATGGTTACATTTCATATAGTTACATTTCATATAGTTACATTTCATATAGTTACATTTCATATAGTTACATTTCATATAGTTACATTTCATATAGTTACATATCATATCATGCAAGTACACTTCATGTAATTACACTACTTAATATTACAATTCATTTAGTTAAACTTCATATATAGTTACATTTCACTATGTTACACTTCACATAATTACACTTCATATAAGTACACTTCATGTAATTACACTTCTTAATATTACAATTCATTTAGCTGAACTTCACATATAGTTACATTTCACTATGTTACACTTCATATAATTACACTTCATATAAGTACACTTCATGTAATTACACTTCTTAATATTACAATTCATTTATCTGAACTTCATAATAGTTACATTTCACTATGTTACACTTCATATTATTACGCTTCATATAATTACACTTCATATAAGTACACTTCATGTAATTACACTTCTTAAAATTTCAATACATTTAGTTAAACTTCATATATAGTTAAATTTCATAAAATTAAACTTTATCTATTTACACTTTAGAAAGTTACATCTCATACAATTGCACTTCATTTAGTAGAACTTCATAATGTTACATTTCATATATATATACATTTTATAAAGTTACATTTCATGTTGTTACATTTTATATAATTACTCTTCATATAATTACACTTCATTAAACTAAAGCTTAATATAATTACAATTCATATTGTTAAATATCATTTAATTAAGCTTTATGTAATTACACTTCAAATAAAGTTACATTAAAGTTATATTTCCATAAAGCGTAATTACCTTTTCATATATCAAATTATTTCTACAATTACGTTTTATAGGAAATGTAATCACAACAAAGACAAATATTTAAAATGTACGATTTGTGTAAATATATATAAATAATTTATCAATATATATAATATAATATATAATATATAAAATAGTTAAATCTTGAATCTGAAATACTAAAGGAAAGTTTTGAGATGGAATTCAATAGTTTTGAATAGTTTAATGAAGATATTATTGTTATCCAACCTCAACTCAAGATCAATATCAACATAGAACCGGTTTCCCATTATACTAGAGATTCTCAATTAACCTCAAAGGGACTGTTCACGCCATTTTTAATTTTTCTCGGGTCAATAAAAAAAATGAGTTACCTGTCCGATTCACTTAGTGTTGAAGTTGTCAAATCTTCAAAAGGCTCAGTGTATATGAAACTTTTTTTTTTATCATCATTTATTCACAAAAACTTGTATTCACATATTCAGCCTCTAGAACGTTCTATATATAACATCACAAGTTGATAATTAAACTATAAACAATCAAAATAAAAAAGATTAAGACAGTAAATACTAAATAGCAATTTGTTGTTTAAATATGTCAATAGACTCAATAGTTATTTGTTTAATAATCATAATTAAGATAATTTATCAACTCTTAGACCTAGTGGTTGAGATTATACGGGTAACTTTGTTGCGAGTTTTGCCAGGACTAAAAAACGTATAGCTACTCAAATAAACCTTTACTTGAAAAGAAATACTATATGTACAACATAACAAAACATAATTTTTCCTGTACCATGGATACATTTTATTGTACTTGGGAAGAATTTTTATCCCTGACAAGGCAGGTTAATATTTCTGAAAATCCTGTCTAGTCTAAGCCAAGGATGCAATACAGGTTGCTTCAGAAATATTAAGATCTCCTCTGCATATGCACAGTCCAAACACTATGGTACCGTGAAAAAAAGCGAAATTTTTTTTATTATTTAAAATCTCTTTTTTAAGTGCTTAGATTTGTGCAGCAATGACAATCGGGCATTAGCCTCATGAAATGGAGGTTCACTTAAATTTTCCCTAACTGGGGTATTTACCCCAGTATTCTAGGGGGGGGTATTTACCCCCAGGATTCTTGGGGGGGGGTATTTACCCCCAGGATTCTAGGGGGGGTAAATAACCCTAATAACCCCCCTTATGGCCGCCACTGGTTTTTTTCAATCGTTCGAAAAAAATTATGATTTATTTTCCATCTATTTCGGTTGTTTTCTCAATGCACAATTGTTCAGTAAAATCGTTTGTTTAGTTAAATTGTTTGTTCAATAAAATCGTTTGTTCAATAAATCGTTCTTTTAATAAAGAACTATTGTTTTTTTTTCAAACAAATTTCAAAAAATTTGATCTTTCAATAAAAAATTATCGTTTTTTTATGTACTCGTTAAAAAATGTTTTTTCGTTTTTGAACTATCCATTTTGTTTGTCCATCATTCGTTTTTTTATGAGTGACACCCTTTTCTCACGAAAAATGTAGTTCGTTCAAAAAAAACGATGCCCATCTTTAGTACTCTATCCTCCTTACCTCTTCTCAACATTCTGGTATAGATTACACTAATCCTAAACACTGAAATCTAATACCAATTTGATAAGATGGTTAACCTTAACCCCTTACCCACACTCTTACGAAGTATTATAGACAGATTTCAAATCTGAATTAGAAAATTTTGAACAATATTGTGCAAATAAACAGCATGATATCCATAAGATAAACTTTTGAAAAATATAGCTCTAATCTACAGCTTGATATCCATAAGATAAACTTTTGAAAAATATAGCGCTAATCTCCAGTTTGATATCTACAAGATAAACTTTTGAAAAATATAGCGCTAATCTACAGCTTGATATCCACAAGATAAACTTTTGAATAATATAGCGCTAATCTACAACTTGATATTCACAAGATAAACTTTTGAAAAATATAGCTCTACAGCTTGATAGCCACAAGATAAACTTTTGAAAAATATATCTCTAATCTACAACTTGATATCTACAAGATAAACTTTTGAATAATATAGCGCTAATCTACAACTTGATATTCACAAGATAAACTTTTGAAAAATATAGCTCTACAGCTTGATAGCCACAAGATAAACTTTTGAGAAATATATCTCTAATCTACAGCTTGATAGCCACAAGATAAATTTTTGAATAATATAGCTCTAATCTACAGCTTGATAGCCACAAGATAAACTTTTGAATAATATATCTCTAATCTACAGCTTGATATCCACAAGATTAAAATGAGTGAAGTATCGCATAGTATCTGTTTTTTATACTGTAAATACATTTTTTCTTTGCACTTTATGGACTCATTCATTTCTATTCAAGGCTTCAACTTTTATTAACCTTTAATTGTAATAATATATCTCTAAACGACATTTTGATATTTGCAAGATAAACTTTTAATTTAATAAAGCTTCTTTAAATAGTGAAATAGTATTTTCATGATCTCTCGATCTTGGCCGAGCGCTGATTATTTGCGGCTTCTGATTGCATGGTCGGATATTCAGCCATATTCATAGGAATGTGTTTAATCCATTGCGTGAAAACCTGGATTTGAAGGGATGGTCATTTATAACGTTGAGATTCGTACTTTTAATAAAGTGTTGAAAGAAAGCCAATCATGTATAGTACAAGGATATGATCTGACCGGAACGAAAATAGTAAATCTTTCATAATCCCTGACATTCTGAGATGGCAGTGAAATTACATCGACAGCTGCATTAGTGTTTGCTTACTTTTTATCATTTGTTTGTTTAGATAATCCCCTAGTGTGCTCCTGCCGTACATATCGACATAAACTCTGGTTCAGACAAAACCGGAAATGGATGGACTTGAACAAGAGGAGCAGCAAGGTGACACCCTTCATAAAATAGGGTTTAAAGGGAGTGTTCGGCGTTTTGGGTAATACGTAAGATCCTGTCATTGTTCTGCAGCCTATATTTAAAGGGACTGTACACCCCGGACTAACCAGAGTAAGATGCATTCTGTTGCCTCTCTATTTCAAATCAAACGTGTATTGGTCTATAATTCAACAATCTTTAAATTGAAGAAGTTTTCTATTTTATATTTTTCATTCCAATCGCAAATGACCACAAAAAAAGTACTAAAAATAAGCGAAATATTTATGTTTAATAGGTCAAATTGTGATCGAAAGTCCAAGTTTTTGGGAAAAAGAACAGAACCGTTAAACCCACGTGTGTAGGTACTCGGTAGATGTTTTTTCAAGAGACCCTTTGATTCACAATGGTTTCCTTGAAACCTTTGTCTGACCATTGATCAAGGACTATAGAGATGTTTTCATTTTTCTAGCTAAAAACTTAAGTTTAGATTGAACCATATAGTGCACGAAACCTGAAGACGAGCTGGTATATATTTATTTATCCAGGTTGGACCATAGTGCATGAAACCTGAAAACGAGCTGGTATATATCTAATTATCAAGGTTGCACCACAGTGCATGAAACCTGTAAATAAGCTGGTATATATCTAATGATCTAGGTTGGACCACAGTGCATGAAACCTGAGAACGAGCGGGTATATATTTGATTATCTAGGTTGGACCACAGTGCATGAAACCTGTAAATAAGCTGGTAAATATCTAATGATCTAGGTTGCACCACAGTGCATGAAACCTGAGAACGAGCGGGTATATATCTAATGATTTAGGTTATTAGAATGTATTTCACGCATCTCTGCCCCTTTAGTCTATGTTTTACTGCCCCGAAGAGAATTAAAGTTGTATTACAAAGTTCTAACACTTCAGACAATTCATAAACTTTTTCATTTATTTTTTATCAATTATGATAACAAAAACTTTGATATAGTGTCATAGAAAGTTTTCAGCAGTTTTGAGTTTTTAGATTTATTTCTGTAATCAAATATTTCTGTAATCAAATGCATTGTATCAGTCCAAATCTGTAAAATTAAATGGTTTATATTTTTATAATTGTCTTCGTGCAGGGGCGGGGCGTAACCTCCCCCTGAGATTTTCAGAAGAGCTTCTCAATAGCACTTAAGGGAAAGAAACTGTAGTGCAAATCCGGAAAAATATCTATCTTAATAAACTATAATGTGTGATAAGTTAAAAATCTAGTTTTTTAGTCTTTAGTCATTAATTTGACTCTTTTTGAGTCTTTTAAGTCAAAAAAAAATGCTCGCGTGCGGTGCGTCTCTTTGGTCCTAAATCGGGATTTTTTGTTTCAAATAAATCTTCTCCCCCATCCCCATGTTGAATATGAGCGTCTGAAAGCCTAATATAAAAAGTAATGTAGATAGTGCACCCTGGATTTACAATAATCCAGGTTCAAGATAAGATAGAAAACTATTTTACTATCAACAATTTTAAAACACATAATCACACTTTTTCTAAATAAAAAAACGTAGGCGACGAAAAATCTACATTTCTGTTTTTTATTTTTTCGTTGTCAGATTTTGCAGAATTTCTATTTAGCGGAACAATTTCACATTTATAAATATCAAAACTGCACCATTTTGATAACTTCTTGTACATTCAGTTTTTTCAACTTTATGAAACACGCAAATCGGAAATTGTCTTTTTTACGTTCTAATTATATGAAACCGTGGCTTGAAATGAGATCAAGAAATGACAACAAATATTTAGGGGAAAAGTTATTGAAATTAATTTAAAATAAGTTATTATTAAACGCATTTTCCTCTAACCTTAAAAGGACAACTGTTATCTATTTCCTTAAATCAAATTCTTTAATTACATGAAAATCATATTTTACCTGTACCCCCCCCCCCCCTCCAACAAACCAACCCACCAACCTTATTTCCTATAACATAGAATGAGAATTGGAAATACTTAACTTGGAATATATAATCTAAACTTAGAACATCAAGTGCCAGGGTAAACCACCCACCATTACATTAAACCCACAACACAGGCAACTCCGGTACAGTACAATTTAATTTGTTTCTATGCAGTGGCCGGGCCGGTATAATTTTATCGGACACGTTACCACCTGGCCTGTACAATTTCATCTGCCATAAAACACTGAAAATTTAATTTCAAGTACTGGCACGACTTGAAGGCACCTAGAGGCAGCTAGAGGAAGTTGTGTACAGTTAAACCACAGACTAAAGAGGGCAAAACCGGGCCGGGCGGTACAGTTTCATATGCCACTAAATGTTGGGCAGGAAAAGACGAGTTTTTTTATTGTCTCTTATTTGTTAATGTTCGTGATAAACACTTTAGGATTCTGAACTGTGCCCGCTTCCATCTGTGAACAGTTTCCACGTCAGGTAGATAATAAATATTTTATCCTTGTAAATTTTTCATCCCGGCTGAAATGTTTTATTTCGGATAGCCCGGGAAAAAATAAAGTTTAGGATAAAATAATAATATTTTTAGTATAATATGGGAAACCAAGAAATACATGTTTGATATTTTCATTTGGCAAATATTCAAAAATGTTTTTGTTTTTTTTATTGTGTCGCAAAACAACAGAAAGAAATGCGTCTAATCTGTCATATCACGGCAAACTAAAGTAAATCGTGCTTAAAATTGATATCTTATATGTTTTCAAGCATCACTACTGTAATTGTTGAGATATTGAAGAACAAAATGTATTAAATTTATAATATGTAATAGAATGTATTTCACGCATCTCTGCCCCTTTAGTAAAAGTAATCAACCTAAAGTCTGACCGCGTCAACCTTGTTGCACTGGCTAGTCCTATTGAGTGTCTGCTTCATTAACCCAATGTTCGGGCGATACAGTACAAACTGGGACATAGGTTGACCCGGCTCGGAAATTCAAATCTACATACTTGTGCTTAAAATCAGCAATGATGCATAAATTTGACCTTCTCCTGATGTCTATAGTTGAATTTGATAATGCCCTTTTAACAATATATACAATGGATTAACAATTAAAAAGTTCCGAACTTTAGAATTGAAGACGATTTTTATTTTAAGTGCGGGTAAACTTTATATTTGAAATTGTTGTGAAGTATTTAAATAATTTCAGGTCTACTATGAAGTTTAAATATTCTTTTTAATAGAAATTCATTTCAATTCAATTTACTCCGTTTGAGGAAATAATGAAATATGTTTATTCTGTGGGGAGTCAGGTCCCACGGGCCTAATTCTAATGATCTGAGCGCTATTTTTTTAATTTTCGATATTTAAAAACTTTTATAATTACACATTTCTTTGTAATATCTTATTTGAGAATCATTGCTTGTATTTCGAAAAAATTGAGATAAATATTATATACATCAGATACATTTAAACCTCACAAACCTTTTTAACCTGATGGTGTTATTTGATCTAAAAGAATTCATAGTTTGAAGTATCTAAGGTCTATGAAATTTGACTAGATTAGAGAATTTGAGTTTGAGTTAAAAGCGTAAATTATATATCCAAAAAAAATTTTTAAACGTTAAAACAATTTTAAAGCGAGCAACATTTGAATGTTTTTTTTCTAATGTTAAAGCATTTAATTTTGATAATTTTGAAAATTAAATAATAGTTTACTATGACCAGAATATTTCATAGATTATTTTTGGTGAAAATGATTCCATGCCAGGCTGTGACATCCATCTTGTGTTTACTTTTCCGGCCAAAGACAGTACACTGAGTACAATAAATGCGTACACCTCTGAAATAGCTTTCCTTGCATTAGTACCTTAGTAGTTCCTATGGTTTTTATTTTCGGCATAAGTATGAGAAAGCTAATTTATTTGGTTTCAAATCAGAAATTTAAAACATGTCAATTTAAACATATTTATTATTTAATAAAATATAACTTCTAATTAGAAATGTGACGACAAGTTCAGTGTTAATTGCCTGGGATAGTAAAGATAGTAATATGACAGGATTAAAAGGTAAATAAAAATATATTTTAAACAATTTAAAAAATTTCAGTTAACCCACAATGTGAATGTGGCTGCATGTCCGATTCACAACGGTACCCTCCCAATCTTCATCTGAGTACTAAAAGTATTTAATTCTGACTTTTATTTTATTGTTTCTGCCACAAGGCACATAAACAACGAAAATAATCTATTTTCAGAATGTCAAACAAAAGGATATCCTTTATCAGCCAAAATTGAGGTTTCAGCTTCAGTCCCTTTACGAATTTAGAACAGTTTTTCTTTATTACTGATTTTCTCCAGGTTTTAAAGATATTCAAACAAAAATATTCCATCCTATCACATATATGGGTTTTCCTCAATATTTTCCATTTCCTATAATAAGTATATTTGGTGTTCAGGATAGATGACAGATAGATAGATAGATAAATAGATAGATAGATAGATAGATAGATAGATAGATAGATAGATAGATAGATAGATAGATAGATAGATAGATAGATAGATAGATAGATAGATAGATAGATAGATAGATAGATAGATAGATAGATAGATAGATAAAAAATTTAAAAAGCTGATTCTTGAGTCTGGGGCACCTTCCTTTGATAGAATAAAAAGAGACTAAAAAAAGAGATAGATGTAGTTTCATTCCATTCTTTCAGCAACATTATTAACCTATTAAACTTTTCAATAATAATTACTAAGTATATTTAATTGTTTGGTTGATAATATTAATAGGTCTAAATACTAATAACTATTGATAACACTGTTATTTTGGTTCGCAGTGATATGAAGTTTTTGGACAGAAATTTTCTCTTTATCGAGAAGGCGAGAACCTTCGAGATACAGTGAAAATTTAAGTCCAAATACTTTATTGCACGTTGTTCCAAATAATAGTGTCATAGGTAATTTTGTGGCGCCCCTGGATTCCTGGAATGCAGTACACAGCATATTCCATACTTCACATGTTATTGTTTAGATTATGATATACTGCATCTAGTATACCTCTGGTTCCACAGTTGCCTCCCCAACGTGGAAGACCTCCGTTGGCTCCGGCTCCGTTGGCTCCAGCTCCGTTGGCTCCGGCTCCGTTGGCTCCGGCTCCAACCTCTCCAGCACCTCTCCAGAGAGCCCAGAGAATGAAGAAGAGAGTTAGATTCTCACCTCAACAGCCTTCTCCTCTCCCAGTTCGACGGAACCCTCGAAGAGAAGTCTGAGATAAACATCGAGCTCTTCATAAACTTCATCACCTCGATGCTGGGGGGACCCCTGTGGCGCCCCTGGATTCCTGGAATGCAGTACACAGCATATTCCATACTTCACATGTTATTGTTTAGATTATGATATACTGCATCTAGTATAAGTACTGTTTTTGATAAATATATATTCAGTCAGTTTATTTGATCTTATTCATTTGGTCTTATTCATTTGGTCTTATTCCTTTCGTCGCTACAATTTTATGAAACTTTTGTGTCTTATTTCAATGAATGTTTCTAGATCAAATAAGCTTTGAAACAAAGCAGAAGTCAAAATATAAAGTCGATTTCAATTTTATTTTCATTTCAATTGAAAAAATATTTTGGAAATATCCTAAATTTTTTGGTGAAAATCCGAGAACCAATCAAAACTTTATAGCACACGTGCTATAATGTACAGCTTTTTTAACATTTTAGCAACGATGATTACTTTATAGCACATTCATTATGAAGTGAGTAATAATGATAAAGTACACAACAGTTTCATAAAATATTGAATTTATAATAAAGAATAGATAAAAGTGACTAATTAAAATATAAAGTCATGACAAAAAATATAGAATGTAAAGAAAAATGGATAACATTAGGATAGAGAAAGAGATAATAGATATAAAAGCCACTCTCTAGTATGTCGAGTCCATTAGCGACTGATCCATTCAGGGTTCAGTCATGTGTTTGTTGTCTATTCTGAACCAATAGAAATAGTATGGTGGTAACATCTATATTTCTATCTCATTATCCAATTAGAGATATGAATCCTTCAATCGGTGCTATCAGTATATAACGTTATAACGTTATGACAAAGAAAAGATACAGAATATAAATAAGAGTGGATAAAATTAGGATAGAGAAAGAGTTAATAGATATGAAAGTGTGTATGAAAGATAGAGAACGGGAAGGATGGGATTGTAACAGAGGGAAATAATGGATAGATAATGGGATATAAATATTGTTATTAACAGGATAAAAAGGAAATTTGGCAAACCTTGATTTCTGAATAAATAGATTTGGTTTATTTACAAGATTGGGTTCAAAGGTTTGCCAACAAAATTTTAGATGACTTTTCAATTAAAAAAGTGCCATAGATGATTGACAGAAAAACTTTTAAGCATGACTGAAGCCACAAGCCATGTTCAGTGCTTTGAGTCTAAAAAGGTTTTATTATCTATATCTTAGAGCTGTGTAGTGAGGATGGAGGGTGTATGGGNCATTATTTTATCATTTTTATCATTATTTTATCATTTTTCATCATTATTTTATCATTTTTTATCATTATTTTATCATTTTTTATCATTATTTTATATTTCAATCAGTATTTTATCAATTTCATTAAATACTGCTGACTTGTAAACAGGATATTTAAGGAAAATATAAAGAGAATATTTTATAAAAAACGTAAGAAAAAGGAAAACATTTTGTAAACACAATTGACTATCTGTAATTTTCAGGTTATCCAATGAAATTTGACATGCTGATAGACTCCAAAATATTATTGATCTTTGAAATATTCTGCAGCATTCATTTGTCAAACCATTTTATAACTTATACAAGCATGATTTGTTGAAACGATAATCACAAAATTTGCCCTAATCATGAAATTTTGAAAAATGATGCCTCTTTTTTTCAGTTTCCAAATTAGCAGGGATAAAAAGATTGCCGAAACCGAAATCTGGTTTATCACATTCCCGTGGTTCTTCTGAGTTTCCCATTAAACATTTTAGGTTAATTGGTGCCGGGGGTTCCTGAGTTATGATCGGAGATATCCTTTAGAACAGAATATTCCTTAAATATGGTCCTCCTTATTCAACTTGTTCTGTGTATACTGGACTAAGGACATTCAATACCATTAATACTCTTCCCTAGAATATAATCCCTACAGTCAATTCATTCCCCCCTCCCCATATTTGCACTAATACCCCACCCCCCCAGCAGTCNCATGACTTCATTCTTTTTACAATTTGTTTTACTTTAGGTTTTCTTTTGGCATATCACAGGTTTAAAGGGATTGAAAATTGAATGAAACCATTTCTTTAACATTTTCATGACTTCATTCTTTTTACAATTTGTTTTACTTTAGGTTTTCTTTTGCCATATCACAGGTTTAAAGGGATTGAAAATTGAATGAAGCCATTTCTTTAACATTTTCATGACTTCATTATTTTTACATTTTGTTTTACTTTAGGTTTTCTTGTTGCATATCACAGGCTTGATCAGAACGATGTGGTTAAAAAATATAAGGTTAGCGACATTTTTCATCGTCTTATCTCAATTTTATATATTATCATAAATATCCGTTTCAAAATCACCTTTATTTTATCATTTTTTATCGTTATTTTATCATTTTTACCATTATTTTATCATTTTTTATCATTATTTTATCATTTTTTATCATTATTTTATCATTTTTTATCATTATTTTATCATTTTTATCATTATTTTATCATTTTTGATCATTATTTTATCATTTTTTATCATTATTTTATATTTCAATCAGTATTTTATCAATATTCATAATTATCAAGAATTACAACCATCCTTAAAATCATTGTTATTATCATCATTATTTTCATCATCATCATATTAGTTATCATAAGTCTTAGTATCATGATTATCATTATTGTTACCATCAGTATTATTATCATAATTATCATTAATATTATCATCAAAATCACAATCATTATTAGCATCATCAATAATATTATCATTAAAATCACTATCATCAGCATTGGCACTATCAATACTAACATTTATTGTCACTATAACATAATAACATATAACATATAACATAATTATCATTCGTATTAAAACTAAACTTAATAATCATTATAAACTGTTTATAAGAGATGATAAATTTTCTAAATAAAAGAATAAATGTATGGCCAATCTCATCGAGAGTAAGCAACCTTATTATACAACCTTGATTTCCACTTGTTGAATTATTAAAGGTGAACCCAACTACCCGAATGTTCCGACTGTACAATTTGATGGATGACAGTGTGTATCTAGTTTGTATAATTACACAGGAACCTAACCAATCAATCAATCACAGAAATCTACAGAAAGTTCCACTAAACATGACAAACTTAAAAATCGTCATTGATATGAATATATATGTATACAGTGAGAACCAGAAAACAATGGAATAAGAAGACGACATTATATCAAAACATTAGTGTACTTGATGTTGTTACAAAGCAAATATGTTTACTAGACACTAATTTAATAACATGTTTAGTGGAATGGGCCTGTCAACATTGCATAATTGTTGTATCTCATGTTCATTGGCCTATTTTAAAGTCATAACTTGATTCTTAAAGTCGTCTTCCTATTTCAGAGTTTTCTGGTTATCACTGTATCATAATAGAAGGGGTTTATTAAAAAAGACAAAAGTTAAAAGACTTAAAAAAATTTCGTTTTTCAGGGGTTACCACATTATTATTGATATTTTTTTTATAATTTTTTTGTTCTCATCTATAATGCTAAGGCGATTTTAAATTAAGTGTCTCTTAAGTTATTATAATAGATGTGGTAAATTTCTACACATTATTATAAAGATGTCTTATTTTTTGTAAAAATCAACCTTAAAAAATGTAATTGACANATAATATATTTGCCTTTTATTCTGTATGTCCCACCCTAATTATGCTAATTACGCTAATTAGTATAATTAGTTATGTAATAAACCTCGCCTTATCTTAATACATAAATATTGTCACCAGCTTCAGACACAGATATATTAATCATTGCACAGTTCTTAATCATTTTGGCAGACTTATAAATGTAAAATAATGTCAAACTGTTGAATCTTAAATTCGCATCTGTCGACGCTGTAAACCTATCTGATTTTTTTCTTAATTACAGATTGTAATTTAAAAGTCTGCACTGGTGATATCGAGTTCAGTCCGAACACATATGTGTCACACGTTTCGTTCGCTGGATCTGTCACTGTGATCTTGCCAGGCTACGTTTGTTGCATAAAAAAGGCTGGGTCGACCCTTCACCGGGTAGTCCAGACTAACGGTACGACAGAATGCATATACGGTACATGTTGTACCGGCTCGGATCATGCCAATTTCATATTGGGGTGACGTGTCACAAAACAATAATAGTTTTAACACTTTTAATTGATTCAAGAAATCTATATATAGAAAGTAGTAATCTCTGTTTGTTTGTTTGAATGACCGATCATAACGTAGAAACCCATGGACCGATTTGTTTAAAATTTTGATTGGGGAACTCGGGAGAATCATGGGACTGTTTTGAGATTCTGATTTGAGTGGGTCGATTTTTTTAGAATTTTATAGCTGAAATCGTATTTTAAGACCAAGCGCGGGTAAACGGCGGGAGTAACTATGAGTAACCTGGGCTTTTTAAAGTTTGTTTCTAGTATCTTATAGGTATAAAATTGATCTTTTCATTGATTGATTGATTGATTGGTAAAGGGGAGCTCGTACACTGATTATGATTATGTGGATGATTATGGGGAACTACTTCGTCTTGAAAGAGATGTTGATGATACTCTGGAGGAATAGACAATGTTTCAAAAATAAACATATTTAGAACTTTCATTCAACTTTTTAAAGGAAAAAATATACAAATTGCAGAAAAAATGATGAAACAAAAATTTACATACTTTGCTTTTGCTTGTAATAAAAACTTAAATAGTTAAATTAAACCAAAAAAACGGAAAAAAACATTGTTCCATTGTTTAGCTGGATGTACCATACTCGGACCAACGAGTCCTCTCATACGAAGGAAAGTTGGACAAATTAAAATATTTATAGATGTTTAACCTCCTTTTACTTTAGGTTTTCTTGTTGCATATCACAGGCTTGATCAGAACGATGTGGTTAAAAAATATAAGGTTAGCGACATTTTTCATCGTCTTATCTCAATTTTATATATTATCATAAATATCCGTTTCAAAATCACCTTTATTTTATCATTTTTTATCGTTATTNCCATTTTCCATTTTCTTTGTAAAATCTGATTTACGGTTATGCCAGAAAAGTTGTTAAAGAGATTTCGGAGCCAAAATAGTTAAACTTTGAGCCTCATTCTCAGCTCAGAGCCTGCCAAGGAACTCGGCTAGTAAAACATTCAAATTTGGCAAATATTACAGTTAAAACTGCACTGAAAACTTACTACAAAATACTAAAAGTTTCAATTAAGCATTTGTTTTATATTTTACGCCACTTCATTTAATGTATAGTTTTACCAGTCATTGCACTTTAGAATTAAGGTAATTTTCATGTAAGATTTGTTCTCAATTTTAACTCATCTTACTGTATAGTATAGTTTTTGAATTTTCATCATGTAACCAAATAGATTTCTTTTTTACATTTACTTATAGAAGAGCTAAAAAGGTCACAAAGTTGTACCAGTACATTTGACCCTCTCCTTTTTCTAGTTTACTGTTTCTTATTTAGTGATACAAATGTGTTCTAAGGAAATGTTAAAAATGGTTAAAACCCCTTTTATGAAATTTTGCAAAAAAATATTTTTTAATAAAAAATACTTGCTTTAATGGTTTAAATTACCCTCTCCCAACTATCAAATCAAAAAAAAATTAAGTTATATTAAGACAGGCTCTAGACTTTTTCAAAATTATTTTGATCACTTTTTCTCTAATTAAACCACATCTCGAGAAAGGTTTTGAAAGAAGAAATTCAATAAAAACTTAATTTTACTGTAGAAAAGAAACGAGAGTTTTTTCCATCTCTTAACAACAATATAATTCTGTTCACAAGGTTTTCCTTAATTATTTAAGAAATAAAATTATTTTTATATTTATTTTTTTTGTATTTAAGGGACTGTAGCGTAATTTCAAGTGACCCTCCACGCAAAGATGACAATGCTCGAAACACAACGGTTTCCCTTGAAACTTTAATCTGATCAATGTGTGTATAAGGTATCACACACACTTCCCTCTATCTACTCAGGAACAGTCCCTTAGGATAATCGATAAGAAAGGAAGGATAATCTAAACTCCACTCTAGCTCTCTATCTTCAGGGAAAACTCTGTAAATCCAATATCTTGCAATGTTCAGAAAACAAGTAGAATCAATCTGAGTATCTGCCTCTACTCTAATATAGACCAACAGTCTCTCTGTAGTAAGGACTCTCTCTCTATCAATATGAAATCTTGGATAATTGCGCACCCTGGAATATTTCAAAGTTTAATTCCCTAGATCCATTCTCATATATTTCTCGGAGCCGGAAATTTAAGACAGTGTTGAGTGTAGATGTAAGAACCATCTAATATGGTTCATAAGATTTAATCTCAGGGACAGAAAACCCCCACCCATTTTCAAACATGTGGGAGTTCATTTTTAGTGATTTATTTTTAAAGTGAAAAACAAGACTTTTTCATGCTTCCGGCCGTATGGTCTTATTTAAAGTTTTTCCTCAGTAAAACAAGTGTAAAAAATGAAATTAACCTCTTTCCTTGTGTATATACTTATGCCATGCCCCTTTCATAAAACTTAGTTTGAGATACCCGGTTTCAAACTGATATCTTGTCTCAAGTTTCCGGCTCTGGGTCCCCTGAGTAAACCTATTCTTAACTCTGAACTCCGGAAATGAAGTAGACTAGTCTCTAGGTTTAAAGGGATTGAAAATTGAATGAAACCATTTCTTTAACATTTTCATGACTTCATTCTTTTTACAATTTGTTTTACTTTAGGTTTTCTTTTTAAGTAAGCATGAGTGCAGGCGGGTTTAAAGTCCGAGGTGACTTGCTACGTGACTTTAGCATGCTACGTGATTTTAGCCTGCTACGTGACTTATCATATTTGAATCCAAGGCCCCTCTCAGAATCATGAGTCCGCATAATGACCCTATATGCTGATACTCTACATCCCCCTCAAGTTTTTATTTTGACATCCTCCCCAAAATATAAAACTTCCCCCCCAAGGCAACCCCTTAGTAAAGAGAAAATCCCTAGTTAAAGAAATCTGCGTCCTGACGGTGCCTGGAAGGATACATTGGGTGCTGGAGTAGTTAAAAGAGGGGCGGTGGTTTTTCGCCCTAGGTGTTTGCAGCGGTAGTTCCTCTGTTCTTTGTCTCCTTCTCTTCATCTTCTGGAGGGTTTCTGAGGCTCCGCAACAGGTTGTCAGAATAATGGCAAGGGCCATTGCTGGTCCCCCCTGCAAATAGGCCATTACCATGACCGTTAGGTGAACCATCATCCTCACGGCCATAATCGCCAATACCAAGGCGGCCATATAATCTCCATACTTGCGGATCGCTGCATCTATCCTGGACAAGATGTTCGTCTCTTCGTAGATCTTTGTCAACCCGGTCAAGTCATACCTTGTGATTGAATCACTCACTCCGGCTATACATGCATCAGTTTCTAGGCAACTCCCTATTGTTACCGATTTCAGTAAAGCCTGATGGTAAGCAGGATATTCCAGGATTTGCTCCCATTCTCTCTGCTCGGCTTCAGTATAGGGTCCACTAACAGCCATATCAATATGGTTGATATCATTATCTTGCTCTAAGAATACTTGCTCAGGGGCGGCTACTGGCACTAGGGTTGGCGTAATTGCTACCCATGTATTGTTAGCAACTCGAAGGGTAATTGGGAACTTCTTTGAACAGGGTAGCTGTGTGGCATGCTGCGTTCTCATTTTTGTAATCGGATCTACCCATACCTCTCCATTGGTATCCATCGGAATCTTGTCATGGCAGGTGGTTAGTTCAGCGATGGCACCTCTTTTCTGAACACACGAAAGTACAAATAGGACGTCTCCTCTTCGGTAAGCGTACTGTCCATTTGGTAAAACCTGTGGTGTATCCTCTGAACTGGACACTGTCTTCTGACAGATAGAATACTTCAGCATATCCTGAACCGACTGCATTCTCCTTTCCAACCGGTACGCTAGATAGTCCTCCCTCACTCGCTCCTGTACTGATAGATGTAAATCTGCTGGGTGTAATGACGGCCAGTTGGCTGCATCTGCTAACTCCACCACAAACAATTCCGGGTAGTTGGTAGATAACAACTTGACACTCCCGCACTCCTGGGGTGCTATCGTTACTCCTGTTATATTGAGCAAAATAGCCTTTTTTTCGTCTACTAGGTAGGTCCCCATGGTACGCGTCCCTGTGAATACTTGTATCTTCTCCAACGTGCAGGTGGGAACGTAATCAAAGATATAGGTTCCATCTCCAGTCTCACAACCCCCTGAATTTAGCTTGCATGGCAGCTCCAGATGATCACTCTTACTTTCTACCATCTGACCTTGCGCCACAAAATCCTCAGATTCGACCAGTACGGAGTACTCTACCAGTTCCATCAAATCATCCACTAGGCCATTCGCAGTGCGCATGGTCTCACCCTTACAGCCCACCTTATCATCCGCTACCTTCAACTCTCCTGCTGCTGCTATTTGAACAAACATAGTTTGATCGATAACCACATTGAATAACTGGTTTGAACCTGGAGGTTGGAAATGCCTCTGGGTGCTAAGTAACCTGCACCAATCTGTGGATACCAGTACGTCATGCTGAATGGTAGGAACCTTGGCCACCTTGAGGTGCGAAAAGGATCCACAATAGTATCGGAACCGGCTCTCCTTGATTCGGCATCTAAACCCCTTGAGACGGGTGACCGTCCTTGGTTGCACTAGGTACATCTTCTTGCTGGAGCTAGATTGTTCCGTAGCTGGACTGCATACGTTCACATCTACTCTTCTGATCTTAGACGGGTTTACACAATCAATATAATCTAGCATGAATGATTTACATGCCGGTACTACCAAACCCAGAATCACAACGAACTGAGCTAGGTAGTTCATCTTGTTGCTTGAATTTAACTCGAAACACTGGCAAAAACAATCCTTGGCAAATCCTCTGACCCTTTTTCACCTGAAAGGGTTTGTCCGACCAATTCAACAACAATGCTTGTATTTCTCCTCGGTAGTCAGAATCCACTACACCTCCTATCACCATCAGTCCTTGACTGGCCAGCCCACTCCGCGATGCCAACTGTAGATAGTATCCGGCGGGTACTGCTATCCTCAGGTTCAGCGGGACTGGCGTGACTCTCCCCGGTCCGAGTTGCACATTGGCTGCTGCACTTAGGTCATACCCTGCGGCCCCGTCCGACTGCTGCACTGGCTGCCTGCTGCCCTTTTTGATCAAAACTTCTAATACACTATTGGCTGATATCGTCGCCATCTCATCCCCCGACGAATCAGATGAGACTGCCAGCTGTCTGGCAGCTTCCAACAGCTTCCTGCGTCGTGACATTGGCTTGTCACCCTCAGACTCTGGTCCCGGTACGGAAGGCTCACGCGTCCTCTTGGTGGGCCGGGTCTCCTCAGTCATTTCTGCTTCTGCAGGCAGGTCCCCCTCTGCCTGCAACCCCACTGCGGGTGCAGCGCTCTCCCCACTCTCCATTGGTTCGGGCTCCGGCGCTGCTCGTCCCTCATTGGGCGATATTACTTGATCAGTCACCTCCGTGGGTAACGGCATGGGTCTCACTTGCTCCTCTACTGGGTCCCTCCGGGCATCTGGAAGGTTCTGGATTTCTAGTCCTGCTCCACCGCCATAGACCGGTACTGCTAACTCCGGTCCTCGCCGACTGCGCTCTGATATCTCCTCACCTTCCAAGTCATCCATGTCTGCATCTACCGTATCTCTCATCACGGTCCTGGCGTTGGCTTGGTACTTCTTCAGGCGGGTCACATGCACCCTCAATGTTTTTCCTTCTGTTCCTGATGGACAAATGTCTACTAATACCTCAGCTACACGCTGCACTACCCGAAACGGTCCACGCCAAGCATTCACCACCTTATCAGGTTTTCCAGGTACTGGTCTAGGGCTACAATACCAGACCAAACTGCCAGGTTCCCAGTCCCCCTGGTTTCCCGCATACAGGTTTGAATTACGCCTGATCACTGCATCTCCATTCCGGCGTATGTAGGCATATACTTCCCGGGTCCTGTTAAGAACATCCTTCACAAACTCCTGGGTGTTTTCGTACTTCTCTGCTGGATTCTCTAAAATCAGATCCAATGGTAACCTGGCCTCTCTCCCGAATAATGCTGCATAGGGTGTCAACCCTGTACTGGTATGTTGTTTTGTGTTATAAGCAAAAACACAAACTCCCACTAGCTTGACCCAAGCTGGGTCATCCCTCTCTAGTAACACTCTCAGCATTTGACCCAATACGCGGTGGAACCTCTCCACCAGGTTAGACTGTGGGTTGTAGGTTGGGGTCATGGTCCGGTTGATCTGCAAATTGTCCATCAATTCAGCCCATAGCTTGGAAGTAAACTCTTTCCCTTGGTCAGAATGGATCTCTTCAGGGCATCCGTAGATAAATATAACACGGTCCAGCAGCGCTCGGGCCACTGTCTGAGTTTCCTTATTAGGGATGGGCACTGCTGTGACCCATCTTGTAAAATGATCCTCCACTGTAAGTATGTACCTCGGTCCCGACTGTCCATCTCCCAGGGGTCCAACCAAATCCACGTACAACCTCTCAAATGGAAAACTAGCTATCCTAGGCTTATGTACTGTCTGGTGTATGTCCGTTTTCCTCTCCTTGGCTAAGCACTCGCCGCATTGTGCTATCTGGTTCTGGAAGTCCTTCCTTAATCCTGGGTAGTAAATGTACCTGTTGGCCCTCTCCAGGCTGGCTCTTACCCCAAAATGACCTGCACTCCTGTGTGCATGGATATAGTGGAATGCACTCTCCCTCAGGCTGGTAGGAACTAATATCTTATTGACTGGTACTTCCACTCCTGGCTGAGTTGCTGGCAGTACTAAGATTCCCCTTCTGTCTAGCTTTACTGCACCAGCAATTTCCCTCCATCTCAAAAGCTCCTCACCCTTCCCCTTAATCTCCTCCTTGGGTGGTATCTTCCCTGCTCTGACCCATCCAGCCACTAACCTCAGATCTGGATCTCCCTTTTGAGCTTGTAATACCTTTTCCCTTGAGAACTCTTGAGGCTCTACGGCGGCCATCCTCTGCTCATCCTCCTCCTCTTGACTGGGATCAGGTAGATGATTGCTCCTAGATAATGCATCCGCGTTAAGGTTACTCCTTCCCGGCTTATGGATCACCCGGAACGAGTACTGCTGGAGTTCCTCTAACCAGCGGGCCAATAGTCCCTTAGGATTCTTCAGGGTCTTCAAATGCTTCAAGTAGGAGGAATCCGTATATAATTCGAAGGGCGCAAACTTTAGGATGTGCTCATAGCGCCTAATACCCGCTATGGCCGCTGCCAACTCGCCCTTATGGCTCGGGTAGTTCTTCTCTCCTGAGGTCGTCTTCCTTCCCGTAGCCCCAATAAATCTCTCCACCCCATCTTGTTCCTGAGATAGCACTGCACTCAAGGCTGTTCCAGAGAAATCAGTAGTTAATCGGAATGGTGGTCCTCCTTCCTGGAACCTCGGATAGGCCCTCACTGGCCCACTCTTAAACGCCTGTTTTAACTTCCGGAAACTCTCATCCATCTCCTGTGTCCAAACAAACTCTCCCTTGTGACTTCTCTTCTCATTCAGGGGAGCAGCTAACTCCGCAAAATTCTTGATAAATGCCCGATAATAATTCAGAAATCCTATGGCTCTTCTTAGTTCAGTTACATTCTCTGGGACTGGCCATTCTAATACCCTGGACACGTAGTCCGGTACCATTGAAATACCTTCTTGGGATACCCTGTGTCCTAAATACTCCACCTCTTTCTCAAAGAGGACAGTCTTGCCAGGGTTCAGCTTGATCCCTGTCTCTCTGTGCCGCTGTAGAACTTCTCTGAGTCTCTCCACATGCTGACCCTCTGTTTGTGTAGCCACTGCAATATCATCCAAATATGCATCAACATCTTTCCGGTCTACTCCCTCATCCAGCACCTGCTGTACAAATCGCGAATATACAGCCCCAGCTGAACACAGGCCAAATGGCATAACCAGGAATTGGTACAATCCCCAGGGAGTACTGAAAGCTGTGTACTCCTTAGACTCCTTTTCCATCGGGATTGTCCAGTACGCTGCTGAAGCATCCAAGGTGCTGAAATACTTCTTACCAGCCATCTTATCCAGAGTCTCCTGTACACGGGGAAGGGGGTAACCATCACTCACCAAGCAATTATTCACCTGGCGAAAGTCCACAGCCCATCGCGTGCTTCCATCTTTCTTCTTCACCGCTACCAATGGACTACTCCAGGGGGAAGAAGAAGGTTCTATGATCCCCTGATCTAGCCATAAGTCCAACTGCGCACGTAGGTCAGCTTCATCTTTTGGGTTCAGGGGCCTTGGTGACTGTTTCACAGGCTTGGTTCCAGGCTTCATCCTCAGCCTGCACTCGGTCAACCCAGTTTGACCGAAAGGGCATTCCTCTGTTTTAAACACGTCCTCATACTCTGCTACCAACTCCTTGACTTCCTTCATCAGTTGTGGGTTGCTCTTCAGAACCTCCTTTTGTTCCAGCTTCAACTCTTCCCACAACTGTTTCCTCCTCTCCTGAGGGTTAAGTTTCTTCACTGCAGGGGCTGGAGGAGGTGTCCAAACTTCCGGATCTTCATCAGTTACCATTGCCTCATTTATGACTTGGCCAGGTTTCAGCCTGATGGGCTGTGTTGACCTGTTACTAATAGCCAAACATCTCCCTGCTAGTGCTCCGGGTACCTGAAATATTTGGGATGAGATTTCTGCACTAGCAGTTCTTAATATTTTGGAAAGTTTCTCACCTTGATTCCAGGCTGGTTCTCCTCTCCAGCCCAACTCCATGGAGCAGATTCCGGGTATTCTGTCCTTGCCTAGCTTCACCTTGCTCTGGGGTGCTGCAACTTCAATCCTCACAGTCTCTCCAGGTTGGATCCATGCATCCTCCAGGCTCCGGATCAGGCAATTGGTCACAGATTTCCTCATCTCTCCCTTGCCCCCCTTTAACTCAGCCCCTTTGGATTCAACCCCTTTGGACTCACACCCCTTGGACTCGGACTCACACCCCTTGGCCTCCCCCCCCTTGAACTCAACCCTTCTTTTACAGATAATAGGTAACAAATTATCCTGAATTCTGGGTTGTTGAGCTGCCAGGGCTTCTTGCATCTGGTTCACCATGTAGGTAGTCGCTCCGCTGGGATCCCGGACTCTTGGGTCCTCCCCACTGAAGTCCAGCATCAACTTGGCTCTGTTAAGAAACTCCGATCCCAAGTTCACATGATGACTTAAGTTCTGGATCACCAAGGGTTTCACTCTGAACACCTTCTCGTGTCCACGTATCTGGATGGACACCGGGGAACCTATCCCGGCTATCCTCAAGCTTCCCCTAGATGCTGCTGTCCCAATCTTGAGCCCCGGGGGAGGGGGGTTCAGCTTCAACTTCAACATCTTGGCCAATCTCCCCGAAATGATCAACGGAGTGCGGACTTTGTTACCAGAGTCCACTAACCCGCTCAGCTCCCTCCACTCACGCCCAGCCATGATCTTCAGGGGGAGGTTGCACTTAAGTGGTTTCAGTGCAGAAATTATCTGGCCCCCCTGCACAGGGCCTTCTCTACTAAAAAAGACACGGCTTCCTCCTCCTCCCAGAGGTCTAGTTCTTCATCCAGTGCATTGGTCTGCTGCTTGAGGCTGCGGCACTCCTTGGCCAGGTGGCCAGGTTTCTGGCACGTAAAACAACGCTTCTTCCTCGCGCCATTCTCTCTCCCCTTGGCTTCCGCTGGCTTCCCTCGGGGTTTGTCCACAATCTCTTTCCCCTCCAGGGTCTTCTTGGCTCGACAGTCCTTGCGTAGATGTCCTCGTCTATGACATCGGTAACACTCTCGCTCCTTCCCCTGTACTGCGTCGACCTCCATAGGAACTGGTCCCGTTGGTGCTTCCTCAGGTAGGTTTCCCATGGCTCTCCTGGCTGAACTGACTGTAATGAGTCCATCTGCCGACGCACTCTCTCCGTAACCGCCATTATAGGCGTCGCGCTCCGCTGCAGTGGCTTCAACCACTGCTACGCGGAGCGCGGCCTCATCCTTGGGGTTAGCTCTCCTGACTTGGCGGCGGACTGAATGGTTACACAGGCCCCGGATAACGTGGAGCATCAATGTATTGAAAGAGCGCTCGCTAGGCCCAAAGGCCAACTTGTATAACGCAAACTTATTTGTCAGGTAGGACTGCACATCTTGATTCTTCCCCTGGAAATAGCTCTGGAACTCTGAACGTACCAGCATACTTTCGGAATCTGGGCAAAACAACTCTCGGATGATGTCTGAGAATTGCTCATAAGTCCCACTCCGGTAACACTCATCCACGGTAGAGTTATCTCTTATTCTGCTTACCGCTTTCCCGGCCAGGCTCTCCAACAAGATCGTCTTCTTGAAACTGTCACCTTGCACCACTGCAGTTCTACACAGCAAAAATTTTTGGACGGCTACCTCGTGGTCTCGAAACAAAGAACTCCCATCATCAAAGAACTTTGGCACACTCCTCAATATAGCCTCTCTTAACTTGTAGTCCTCTCCATCTGGGGGTAGGGGAACCGCTTCCGGTCCAGGCACAGGGGCACGTCTACGAACCGCTTCCAGTTCTTGCTGCAAACGCTGGATTTCCTCCTGCTGGCGCTGCAATACTTCAGCTAGCTGTGGTCCTTCCATGCTTCTTTCTTGGTTCCTGGGTCTCTTCGGGTTCAGTTACTGGATTTTCTCTTTACAGTTCTTCCAGCCTACTTTCCATCCCACCGCTGCCACCATATAAGGTATCACACACACTTCCCTCTATCTACTCAGGAACAGTCCCTTAGGATAATCGATAAGAAAGGAAGGATAATCTAAACTCCACTCTAGCTCTCTATCTTCAGGGAAAACTCTGTAAATCCAATATCTTGCAATGTTCAGAAAACAAGTAGAATCAATCTGAGTATCTGCCTCTACTCTAATATAGACCAACAGTCTCTCTGTAGTAAGGACTCTCTCTCTATCAATATGAAATCTTGGATAATTGCTATGCTTCCAGCTCTACTCTTACCAACAAGGAATATGTGAGGCTAACTAACTATTTATTTGATAAATGCGCACAGTTATATACAGGTTACCCCTGTTTGCATATTACAATAATATAAAACATATATTTATTTACTTACATACTAAAATATCGTGTATAACTAAAAATCAGTGTAAAACCTTAAGCAAGAAGAATATCCCCTGAAAGTAAGCATGAGTGCAGGCGGGTTTAAAGTCCGAGGTGACTTGCTACGTGACTTTAGCATGCTACGTGATTTTAGCCTGCTACGTGACTTATCATATTTGAATCCAAGGCCCCTCTCAGAATCATGAGTCCGCATAATGACCCTATATGCTGATACTCTACAACATATTATCGTTTTTTAAAGTTTAAAACTGTTTAGTTCTGATATGCTTGTCTGCAATAGAAATGCGCAAGTCACTTTTGTAGTAAAAGCACAATTAAAAATAATAAGTTTTCAAAACTATAAACATTAAGATATGATGTATACTTGATCAGAAAAATAATAAGTTTTCAAAACTATAAACATTAAGATATAACGTATACTTGATCAGAAAAATAATAAGTTTTCAAAACTATAAACATTAAGATATGATGTATACTTGATTAGAAAAATAATCAGTTTTCAAAACTATAAACATTAAGATATGATGTATACTTGATCAGAAAAAGCTTGTTAAGGGTACCGTTGTAAATCAAGCAATAATATCTTTCCGTGCAGGTTCACGTGCTTACAATAGTTTTAGGACTTTCTTTGAAATGCATCATTTATCTTTGATCGCCATTTTGAAGTAAAAATAGTTTAAAACCAACTGTACAGAGGAGGAAGGATTTGATCTGGGCGGGGGACCAGGTTCTGATCTTGAAATACCGAGCTCCAATGATACAAGATATCTCATACTTAAACCAACAATACTTAATCTAGACTCGAAAAGCTCCAGGTAATAGAGTAAAGGTGTACTTGAGTACAAGCAGAATAAAGTAGGTGTAGATTTGAATACCATTTCTCACACTAGAGGCGTTAGAATACATGTAGTTTGTTCTGTATCAGCTGAAACCCTGTAAAAGAAAGCTAACAGAATCCTGTTTTCTCTCAGCTTTAGGTTAGCCTCTTGGTTGTGAAAAATGAGAATTAAATAATTACTTTGTGTCTCCTGGTTTAACGAAGCAGAACTTAATTTGTGTTTAAATCCCGGGATCAAGCATTGATCTCCATTTAAACAGATCACAGATGGATTACGTTAATTCCTCTTCGATAAAGGGATCAAACATTTTCCCTCGATTTAAAAGTTTCCACATTGAATATCGAAATTAAGCATGCAAGCAGCAAAATCTTAAATCGTTATTTGTGCAAAAGTAATATGTAAATGCCTACTAAAAAGAAGGGCGCGAAGCTCCCTGGATATAAAGTATTTCAACCTTCATACCCAATCCTTTAAATCTAGAAACTGGTCTAATTCATGTTTATAATTACTGTTCTCAGGTGTAACAAGATCAAGACCCCTCTGGATCCAAACAAGGTTAAGATGATTGACAATAAGCAGTTGAGTGCTGTTATTGGATGCTCTTCAGGACTCATGATCTTCTTCTGTATTATCATCAGGTATATGTACTAGGACTAAAGCGAACTCTTAGAAAACTCATTATTTTCAATTATTATTTTTACACAAAAGCGATTTGCGCATTTCTGTTGCAGAAACAATAAAGGTAATGACGGAATAAATCACTTTTTTAATCTTAAAATATTTAAGAAATTCGCATTATTGATCGGATAAGAGAATTTAAAGAATATCATTTTAAATCCAGCATTCCCCTCCTTGAATTGAATGGAGGATCACTTGAAATTAAAACGTCAAGAGTTCGGGGATTCAAAAGAGGTTAAGTATGGAAGACAAAGTATTGAAGTCTGCATGATTTAAAACATTGTCAATTTGTACCAAATACAACCATAATGCAGCATAAAAAGGAAATCCTTCATATTGCCAATAAAGAATTTCAGAAGCGTTTGCAAAAAAAAGACAACATAAGATGCACATTTCATGAATACAAATAGATTAAAAATTCTGGCCTTCCCAGAGATGATAATACTTGTTATTCTATGTGAGAGTTCGCATACTTTAGATAATTGATCTCACTGAAATTACAAAACTTTTTCCTTTCCTGAAATATTAATTTTCCCGCCAAAATAGAAAGTATGTTTGCGGATTTCTTTTTTCCTGAGAAACTGGAAACTTGTTTGGAATTTTTAAAAGAATTTTCTCTGCAGATGGCTGCAAACTGTACATTCTTTACTTTAAAGTTTAAAATATGTTTTTCTAAGCAAAAAAAATACATAAAAGTTATTTTGAACATTTTCATTAATTTGTGCCTAGTTTTGCCCAATCGAATTAAAAGTTTTAATGTGTTTAATTATATTTATAGACAGATTAAAACTTTAAGCTTTTAACCAATTTTTAACCTAGTTAAATATTACAAAAGTTTCCTTTGAATTTTTAACATTTAAAAAATATATAACTTTTATTCTAGCATTATCGTCGCCAAACCCAAGCGAGCGGACGATGAAGACGAAGTAATTGTTCCAAAGTCGTCTTCACTCTCTGACTCGTACAAGTCTCCATCAACCAAGAGCCGGAATGGTTCCCTGGGACCTAATTACGATAAAGCTTCTTCACAGGTTAGCAAAGAACTTGATTGTTTGTCACAAACTCTAATTTTCTAACCCTTTTATCCTAGCATGCAACCCAATGTTGTAGACCTTAGATATTTTAGAATGAATTTTATTAGATCGCAATGATTTTTACCGTACAGTACACAGCGTGACAGCTGACCCGGTGCAATTCTCATTGGAAATTTCGCATTTAATGTTCATTGTACATATGATATCATGCAATCTAAAGTACAAAATTCAATTCTTTACATACCACTTGAAAAATTTAGTTTTTTATGTAAGTGTGGTACCTAAACATTATAAAAACCATATTATAGATTTTATTTTATTCAAGATCATTTATTTTTAAGTTATTGACATCAAACAAACTTTTATTATTTTGTTTTTATCAACTTTTACAGTTCGTATTTTCTTCCCCAACTTGAGCCATTACTTCATAATTAAATGTGAAACTAGTTTTTAGTTCCAATAATAGAAAAGAAAATTCCCTTGTGACGGGAGCTGTACACACAATGGAAACCACCAATCCAACTTCTTTAACTAAGTTTGACTTTTATCTTTTATAACTTGATTTGAACATTTGATTTTCAGACCTCAAGCTTAAACAAACTCAACGGAACTGAAATCAGAAAGGTGAGCTGAATATTTTGCATAAAAACTGCATTGCACAGAGTCAATAAATAGAGTCGTTTTTGTTTACTTTGGAGATTTTTGTACAAATAAAATAAAGGCACCATATAATTCTGGAAAGTTTTAAAATTTCACAAAATTTTTGAGTGTGAAAAATTTAAGCAAAATAATCTATTTTTTTTTATTTTTATATTTTTGTATTTATTTGATTTTGTTGTGCCTTTTAAAATCTGAACCCCGTAAAAGTTATTGCTTAGAAGACACTGGTTAAGGGCAAACACTTGGCTCGTTTTCTCTAAAACTTCTAAGGTTGAATTGGACTTTAAACAAGCGCCACAAAATACTGATCCATAAAAATAAGTTTGTAACACTTCTTTGTATCCAAAATATAAGAAAAACTACCCAAAATACAAGATAAAGTACCCTAAATATAAGAAAAAGTACCAAAAATATAAGAAAAAATACCAAAATATAAGAAAAAGTACCCAAAATATGAAGAAAAAAATTTAAGAAATTGTATGAAAAAAATACAATATTTTAGCTAAATCTATAAGTAATTGAAAAGAAGACAAGAGGCCGAAATTAAAGAATTTGAGCCGCGGCTTAAATTTAAGAGGCGGCTCTATAATATGGTTGGTCCCACTTAGAATTGTATTCAATTTTTCAAGATTAAAGCCGGCGCTCAATTGAAACCTTTTTTGGGGGGATTTGAGACGCGGCTTAAATTCATTAAATTTGGACAAAGGATTAATTAATTAATTAATTAATTAAGACAACGATAGGATAAAAACAAACTTTATGAATGCTTATGGAATCAAAGATAGATGATATTTTAGAAAATTAATTTAGATTCAACATTTTGCTTGTAATTTAACATCTCTCATTTTTAGTAGTAGTAAAACAGTCGTATTTATTCAAAAATGCTCTTTAGTAATTCTTTATTTAAAATTAAATGATGCATTAAAATGTTTCGGGTACACTCAGGGTTTAGAGTTACAACCTTTTTGGGCTTTTTTACACAAAGCACATGAGGGTTTTTATGTAATATGTATTATATAGTGCAGCAATGTGTATGTTTCAATTTTGACCATGTTCTCTTTGTATACATTGTAAAACAAAAACTAAAATTTTCGCGGATTTAATAAAAAAATATTCGTTGATTTTCAAAAAAATTTAATCAAATGTTAGTGGCAAATTTTGACAATTCGATCATCCATAAACCTTCCTTCGGGTCACATGAGGTCCCTCAAAAAAATTGTGCCCGATCGGTTCAACCATTTTGACGTTTATAGGATACAAACAGACAAGCGAAGTACATAAAAAATAAGTGTTTTCAGGGAGACACTGGCACTCTGCAAAGACGACCTACTGGAAGTAGACAAGTGTCACCTAGTGGCAGAAACTTGGATAAACCGGTTTCCCCTGCAGCGCGTGGTCTAGAGCCAGGGCGGAGCGTGGATACAGGACGGAGAAGTCTAAGGAATGCCGCACATATAAGCTCATCAAAATAATTGATTTTTAATAGAAATAGTATCATGATAGTATTTTCCTTTAACATACAGGGCTACCCATAAAGGATAAAATTTCAGAGACGACTATGAGGAATTTATAATATCTGTTTAATGTTTACTTATATTCATGTAGACTTATTATAAACCTTGGAATTTCCAAGGTTTAAATAAGCCTACTCTGCCTTGAATATAGTAAGTTGGAATCATCAAATTTAAAGAGTTTTAGGTCGTATTTACAGTCTCATCCTTTGTGGGTAACCCTGTAATATACTGTAGTAGTAACTCATATTTTTAAGTTTGTAGCATCTAACAACAGAAAGCCTTGCGAAATTATAAACATGGCGTTAGAAATATCTCACAAGTTTTATATTCGTAACATTCTGATCGAAAGGAATTGACTCTTTGTCACAAACTCTGATTTTCTAATTCCTATATCTCTGCAACCGAATGTCGTAGACCTTAGATATTTCAAACTATGAATTCTGTTGCATCAAATTATCTTAGTTTGAAATATCAAAAGTCTACAACATCAGGTTCCATAGATATAGGGATTAGAAAATTTGAAATTGTGGCAAAGACTCAATTCCTTTCTAACAATTTTTAATTTCGAAAAATAAAATGTAAGGTTTTTTTCTAAAAGTTTTATTTTTTTATTTTTCTTTTGTTTTCATCTTAAAATATAAAGCTTGTTATAACTTTATAATTTGAGAAGGAAAATACTCTGTTAGAATTAAAATCTTTTAAACTGATAAAAGAGAAGTTTGGAACTTTATCATTTAAACAGTCTCAACTTTTAGCCTCATGAATATAGGAAGATGAGCTTAAAGTTATGGATATTCTTTTTTATGGATAATTCTTTAATTATGGATATTCTTTGTTTATGGATAATTCTTTAATTATGGATATTCTTTGTTTATGGATAATTCTTTAATTATGGATATTCTTTGTTTATAGATAATTCTTTAATTATCGATATTCTTTGTTTATGGATATTCTTGTTTATGGATATTCTTTGTTTATGGATATTCTTTGTTTATGGATATTCTTTGTTCATGGATATTCTTTGTTTATGGATATTCTTTGTTTATGGATATTCTTTGTTTATGGTTATCTTTGTTTATGGATATTCTTTGTTTATGGATATTCTTTTTTTATGGATATTCTTTGTTTATGGATATTCTTTGTTTATGGATATTCCTTGATTATGGATATTCTTTGTTTATTATGGATATTCCTTGTTTATGGGGAAGGGGGATATATTTTTTCAGTTTTCAATATTTTTTCCCTCCCTTCTTCAGTTTTTCGTTTTAGGTTTTCGTAAAAAAAAATTGAGCATATTTAACGTATATGTGGCTCCAGGAAGGGGCTTTCTAAGCAGAGTTCAACAGAATCTGGGCCTCCCAGTCATAAAATATCGAGACAGGGTTCAGAAACAAGCCAAACCTTGAAGCGGCTCGGAAACAGACAAAGTTCGGAATATCTTAACACCCCGAGGTGAACTTGAAAATTTGGAAATGCATGAAATAAAAAATAATATTTTTTTTTTGAAAATGAAACTATTTGAGAAATTATTAGAATTATAAGAAGGACTAATGATGATTATTATGATCATTTTACAGAACACTAAAGATATTGTATTCGGATATTCAAGTGACCTTCCATCTATAAAGGGGCAGGATTCATGATACATGATACATGGCATCCCTGATGCATACCCTTTAAACCTTTATCTTATCAATAATGTGAAAGATACTTTTGTTTTCTGATTAAAACACTGAACAGTTTTTAATTCTAACCATGTTCTTCATTGTTACTGCAGTAGAATTTCGCATGTCGCTTGTGCAGACTGCAGAGGGATCAAAATTTAGAAAAACTAATCTTTGACTGGAAAAACTTCAAAATCCCATTCATACTTGATCTTGTAAATCGGACATGTCATTATTTAAATGGAAGGTCACTTGAAATTACGTTTACAGTCCCTTTAATGCTGCAATTAATTCTTTTTTTTTCAGAGGAAAACCAGGACAGCCTAGATCCCCTCATCTAGGACTAAACCAGGATTTGGAGCTCAGAGAACGCAGTTCAGAACAGGAACTAAGATTGTTTGAACAGGACGTACTTAGTGATGATATAGGACGTATATCCAGGATGCAGGACGGTTCAACTAGTTTACCAAGGACAGGACCAAGACGTCCTGTAGGCCGTCGGGGGATGGGAGATAGGTTTTCAGGAACCCTACCAGGATATAAACTTGGAGGAATACAAAGCGTCCTCCCGGGTTCGAGGCCGGGGGGAGGAGGAGGAGGGTTTCATGAGAACCTGGAACCTGATTGTATACCTATGATAGGATACAATGATATTAATTCTCCTCCCACCCTCAGGATACCAACTCAACCCTGGAGGGCCGGACAGGGGGGCGTTCCTAACGGAGGAGGTCGACTTAGGTACCCAAGTGAGTCCCTAGGGGCCCGTCCTCGATACCAGGACCCGGAGGAGGACGTGGATTATCTTCTAGAGGACAAGAGAACCAGCAGGACGGGATATATTAAGTACAACTCATTATCAGCCGCTAAATATTAAAACTGCCATTTCTTCAATCATATAAATATGCAATTAGTCTTTGTAAATATGCATTTCTTTGATCATCGAGAGACATAATTTAAACAAGATACATGGACGGAAACTAGTTAAAGTAATCTTTGGAAGGTTAGGCACTAATTTTTGGAGTCATACCGTTGACATGATGAGGCCAGAAATCCTCCTTTAGAATCCTATTTTCAAGAAATTTTTTTTTTAAATTTTAAACCTGTATACACCTTTCAGACAAGATTAAAGACAAGTTTTACAATAAAAAAAGAAATATTTTCCAGATTCTTTAAAAATCTATGAAGAATTGTGCTTTGTTTTGTTTTTGCATCATATACTAACTTTTATTTAAAGTATTCAAAATTTGTAATGGCCTTACCTTAATTAAAGGGAGTGTTCGCGAAAAATTCAAGGGGATATAGGCTTACGGCAAAATAATCACTTTTGATCGCTACTAATCTTACTTCTTATTTTTCGCCGTATAAGCCCTTGTATTTTTCGCAAACACTCCCTTTAAATTTTAAGTCAGTTATTGTTTAAGATAATTTGATTAAGAACAGTACAGTTACAATCACACGTTAGTCAGTTTTCTTTAGTTGATTTATAAATATTGATTTTTCAAATTGATGAATTTTTACATTATAATGCATTTATGTGAAACTATATCTGTTCTTGGAACCTTTATGTTGTGTGGGAACAAAACTGAATTTTTATATTTAACAAAAATCAATCAGTTTTAAAAAATATTTGAAAAAAAAGGGAAAATGTATGTTGAATTACTAAGCACATGTTGATTTTCAAGCAATTTTGAAAGATTTAGATTTAATAAGCTGTTGGAAGTCTAGATAATATTAACTAACTAACTATGGAAAGGATTTATGCATTTTCTTAGTTTTCTCTTTTTCCGACATTTTTTTCTTGAATTTGTTATGGAGTTGTCCTGCCATGAAAACTCTAACTCTAGTATCCCGAACTATAAATGTGATATTGATATTATTTATAAAATGTTTAATTGTTAGAATACAAATTCAATTATCTACTTTTATTTATTAATTCAAAAACTTTTATCCAAATTTTGACTAAGTTTTAATCGATATCATACATCTATACATATATATGGATATGGATATGGATATGGATATTGATATGGATATGGATATGGATACAGATATGGATATGGATATAGATATGGATATGAATACAGGTATGGATAATTGATCCAGATATGGATATGGATATGGATATGGATACGGATACGGATACGGATACGGATATGGATATGGATATACATATGGATATGGATATGAACATGGATATTGATATGGATGTGAACATGGATATTGATATGGATATGGATATAGATATGGATATGGATACAGATATGGATAATGGATACAGATATGGATAATGGATACAGATATGGATAATGGATACAGATATGGATATGGATATGGATATGGATATGGATATGGATATGGATATGGATATGGATATGGATACGGATATGGATATGGATACAGATATGGATATATATATAGATATGGATATGGATACAGGTATGGATAATGGATACAGATATGGATATGGATATGGATATGGATATGGATATGGATACGGATACGGATATGTATATGGATATGGATATGGATATGGATATGGATATGGATATGGATAATAGATATGGATATGGATATGGATATGGATATGGATATGGATATGGATATGGATATGGATATGGTGGATAATGGATACAGATATGAATATGGATATGGATATGGATATGGATATGGATATGGATATGGATATGGATATGGATGTGGATACGGATATGGATATGGATATGTATATGGATATGAATATGGATATGGATATGGATATGGATATGGATGTGGATATGGATATGGATATGGATATGGATATGGATTTGGATATGGATATGGATATGGATATGGATATGGATCACCCCAGACTAACCATAGTGAGCAGCATTCGGTTTCATGTCTAATTGGTCAAATTATGATTGAAAGTCACAGCTTTCTGGAATTTTGACAGAACCGTTAAATCCACGTGGGATATAGATATGAAAAAAAAGATATGGATATGGATATGGATAAGGATATGGACATATATTTACAACATTAAAAAGGACTGTCAATCTAATACTGTATTAATCCGAAAGTCGGGTTTAAAAAGAATTGGAAATTAACAATTTTTTTAAAAGAAAAACATTACTTTATAATTTTGGCAAAGTTAGAAGTTTTAAGGGCATGCACATAACTCATAACATATAATATGCACATAACTCATAACATATAATATGCACATAACTCATAACATATAATATGCACATACCTCATAACATCTAAAATATAAAATGTCTATTTTCACGTAAAACCGTTTAGTCATATTTTCATTTCTCATTCAAAATCTGTTAAAAAAAGAACAAAAAATTTGAGATACATAATTCAACAAAAAGTATGAATAGCAAATTTAAAAAAAGTCTACATTTAATGTGTGAAAATGGGTTCTAATATTAAATCATAGTTTTATATATTTGTATTTTGTAGAGCGATTCGGGATTTGCCTGCGCGATATACTACTATAAAGCTTTCTCGTTAAACAATTTATGAAATATCCTTGTTTTCTTCTTTTAAAATTGATAATTTTCAATTGTCGTTTCTCCTACAAAGAAAGTTTTGGATTCTGTTGCAGAAAATTGTCAGGTTTTAAGGGTTGTCCCAAATCAACCAATATTGCTTCCAAACGGTATAAGTTTCTGTAGACCACTGTCTATAATGATAAATTATGGTGTTGTATGGTTATTATATTCTATATTATGACAACTATAATCCTTCTATTGTTCGTACATGTCATGTTTCTATTACATATATTGTAGAAATATATAATTCACGGGGTACTTTTCCCGCATAGGACCGCAGATATGTTTACATCAAACTTATATAATTTAATAATAACAAAATATATGACTGGTGTATTATACAGAAATGTAATTGAAGAGATGTACATTGTACATATATACTCAGGATCTTGCATGTTTCTTTCTGCTTCGTTTTTTTTCTTGCAAAAACGTTTTAGTGCCTGTAGTCTTCAGTGTAGAGTGTAGAGTGTAGAGTGTGTAGAGTGTGTAGAGTGTAGAGTGTAGAGTGTAGAGTGTAGAGTGTAGAGTGTAGAGTGTAGAGTTTAGGGTGTAGGGTGTAGAGTGTAGAGTGTAGAGTGTAGAGAGTGTAGAGTGTAGAGTTTAGAGTGTAGAGTGTAGAGTGTGTAGAGTGTAGAGTGTAGAGTGTAGAGTGTAGAGTGTAGAGTGTAGAGTGTAGAGTGTAGAGAGTGTAGAGTGTAGAGTGTAGAGTGTAGAGTGTAGAGTGTAGAGTGTAGAGTGTAGAGTGTAGAGTGTAGAGTGTAGAGTGTAGAGTGTATAGAGTGTAGAGTGTAGAGTGTAGAGTTTAGAGTGTAGAGTGTAGAGTGTGTAGAAAGAGTACAGTGTAGAGTGTATAGTGTAGAGTGTAGAATGTGTAGAGTGTAGAATGTGTAGAGTGTAGAGTGTAGAGTGTAGAGTGTAGAGTGTAGAGTGTAGAGTGTAGAGTGTAGAGTGTAGAGTGTAGAGTGTGTAGAGTGAGTAGAGTGTAGAGTGTAGAGTGTAGAGTGTAGAGTGTAGAGTATAGAGTGTAGAGTGTAGAGTATAGAATGTGTAGAATGTAGAGTTTAAAGTTGTGTGTAGAATTTAGCCTGAATTAGCATTCCATATATAGAGGGCTAAGTCTGATACGGAATTTAAATTATAAAATTACTTACAATTTAACTAATGAAATATTTAAATAGATGTGGCTAAAAGGCCAGGATCTGGAAAGAAGGGGATTTAGTTTTGAAAGAGAACTATCTAGAATATATATAGTATTTTGAGTAGTAAATGCTTATGTTTGTACTGCCGGCCGGGGCCATTAAAACTAATAATACCAAAAAAATATTAACATAATTCACAAAAATGTTGGCTCCATTTTTCCTCGTAGTCAATCTTGATACAAAATATGAAAGTCTAATAAAAACTAGAATATCACTGTATTCTCATTTAGTCAAAAAATGTTTTTAAAAATTTGGCACTGTTGAAAATATTTTGAAATATTTTGTATCTAAGGTAAAAAAAATTTCACCTGTAAAAAAGCACACAAATTTAGTAGAAGAGAAAAAACTTTTGTTTTATTTGCAATTATTAAAAATCACAAAATTTAAATGTTTTGTATGAAATTAAGATATAGGTTAACCCCTGAACGGAATGAATTTTCTGTTGAACTCTGTAAAGTAAAAAACCTTGTTGAAGACAGGGATAGGACAAGATGGTTATTAATGATATAGATATCTTTACAAGAGAAGCCAACATACAGGATTAACACATTTTTTACTTTAAATAATATATCGTACACCTCAAAATACCCATTCTTCCAAAAAAAAATGTTAAACCTCTTTTTCACTGTTTTTACATTTTTCATCCTACCGCCTCCTTCATCCCAAGTATATTCTCCCTTAATACTCCCGCCTCCAAACATAATATTCTTTATGCTACCGCCTCCCAACATAATATTCTTTATACTCTTGCCTCTCAACATAATATTCTTTATACTATCGCCTCTCAACATAATATTCTTTATACTCCCGCCTCCCAACATAATATTCTTTATACTCCCGCCTCCCAACATAATATTCTTTATCTCCCGCCTCCCAATGTTTATTTCCTTCATCCTCCCGCCTCCCAAATTATCTATTCTTCATCTTACCGCCTCCCAACTTATTTATCCTTCCTCATCCCGCCTCGCATTCTGCCAAGTTATCTGCCCCTTATCCTCCCGCCCAAACCTATCTATTCTTTATCATTCTGCCAAGTTATCTCCCCCTTAACCTCCCGCCCAATCTATTCTTTATCATTCTGCCAAGTTATCTGCCCCTTATCCTCCCGCCCAAACCTATCTATTCTTTATCATTCTGCCAAGTTATCTGCCCCTTATCCTCCCGCCCAACCTACCATTTCATCCTCCCACCTCCTATTTAATACAACTGTTCTCTAAAATACAACTGTAAACAGGATGAAACGGTGAATAAGAAGAAATCTGAATTTTGCTATTTTATTCCACCCTTCTCCCTCCTATTCATCCAGCCATATATCACAAAGTTGGAATAATTTGAAATCCATTAAAAGTTTTGAAAAGCAGAGAATAGACTCATTTTGCTTTCTCCTATCACTATTCTTCTTTACTCTTCATTCTGCTTTCTCTTACCACTATTCTTCTTTACTCTTCATTCTGTTTTCTCTTACCACTATTCTTCTTCACTTTTCATTTTGTTTTCTCTTACCACTATTCTTCTTTACTCTTCATTCTGTTTTCTCCTACCACTATTCTTCTTTACTCTTCATTCTGCTTTCTCTTACCACTAATCTTCTTTACTCTTCATTCTGTTTTCTCCTACCTTTTTTCTTCTTTACTCTTCATTCTGCTTTCTTCTACCACTATTCTTCTTTACTTTTCATTCTGCTTTCTCCTACCACTATTCTTCTTTACTCTTCATTCTGCTTTCTCTTACCACTATTCTTCTTTACTCTTCATTCTGTTCTCTTACCACTATTCTTCTTAACTCTTCATTCTGTTCTCCTACCACTAATCTTCTTTACTCTTCATTCTGTTTTCATGCCACTATTCTTCTTTACTATTAATTCTGCTTTCTTCTACCACTATTCATCTTTACTCTTCATTCCAATATCTCCTACCACTATTCTTCTTTACTCTTCATTCTGCTTTCTTCTATCACTATTTTTCTTCTTTAATCTTCATTTCTGCTTTCTTCTACCACTATTCTTTTTTACTCTTCATTCTGTTTTCTCTTACCACTATTCTTCTTTACGCTTCATTCTGGTTTCTCCTACCGGTATTCTTCTTTACTCCTTATTTGGCTCTTCTATCCTCTTCATTCTGCTTTCTTCTACCACTATTCTTCTTTACTCTTCATTCTGCTTTCTTCTACCACTATTCTTCTTTGCCATTCATTCTGCTTTCTTCTACCACTATTCTTCTTTACTCTTCATTCTGCTTTCTTCTACCTTTATTCTTCTTAACTCTTCATTCAGCTTTCTTCTACCACTATTCTTCTTTACTCTTCATTCTGCTTTCTCCTACCACTATTCTTCTTCTTTACTCTTCACATTTTTACATTTTCTTTGGAACTGCTATCTTTCCATTTTTCTTTTTCACCCCTTACTCTGTTCTTATTCATCTTATTCTAGGTTATTTTCTTCTTTCTTTCCTCCAACTATATATTCTTCTTTTAATCTTGTTCTTTCTCTCCTTTCTTTCCTCTAACTATATATTCTTCTTTTAATCTTGTTCTAAAATCATTGTCTTACTGTATTACAGTTTATTAATATACAGAGAAGCTAAAAATAATAAATTTATTGGAGATTTCTTACATATAAGGTCTGGGCATTCTAACTTCCATTTATTTTTATGTGAGCCTTATATATTGCATAATATTGAAGTAAGGAAAGTTGTCTTGAAAATATCGAATTTTGCATACATACAATCATAGATTAATAAAAATACAGATAGAACACTAGATGTAGCTTTTTCAAGATTTCGTTCACAATAACCCTGAGGCAGACGTCCAAAGGAGTTCGGCGTAGGTAGCGTTGAATTACAAGACAGAGAGAGAGCATACACGTAACATGGGGGTTTATAATTCCACTGGAGGGATTCAGATGTCCTTCCTGGGGAGTTATAACCCCATTGGAATGTAAATCACCCTGCGTAAAGTTTTGAATTGTTAAAAGCATTTTTTCAAACCCCTCCAGTGAAAAAGAATTCCCTCCGGTGGTCTCCAGTGGAGTCAAAATCTTACTACGAACTTCCGTGACTCCAAACAAATTTTAATTTTGCCTTAATGCAAAAGTGCTGCAGCCTAAAAAGTGCAGAACGCATAGATTGGCCAAAAAAATAACCTTAAAAAGTTGAAGAAAAAAAAATAATCCTGACACATAAAGTTTATTTTTAAAGTTGATATTTTCATAAAAAAAAGATATGGTACATAAAGAAAAAGCAAAAAAATCATGGCTATCTTTATAATATTTGGAATGTTAGATATTGTTTCAAGAAATTTAAATAATTACGCCTAATCTTTGAATAATTTCCTCATCATTGTGCAGTTATTGTTTCAGTGCCAAATAAAAGAAATTTTTTATTCTATCATTGAAATCATAGAAAAAATTAATGTTGTGAGAAATATCAATGTCATTTTGTGTGTTTTGGATTCCCTAAATTCAAGAGAATGAAACTCCTATCTATCTCAAACATGCTCTCATGCAAAAATCGATTAGAATATTTTATAGATAGGACATTTCATAGATAGGACATTTCATAGATAGGACATTTCATAGACAGGACATTTTATAGATAGGACATTTCATAGATAGGACATTTCATAGATAAGACATTTCATAGAGAGAACATTTCTAAATAGGACATTTCGTAGACAGGAAATTTCATAGATAGGATATTTCATAGATAGGACATTTCATAGATAGGAAATTTCATAGATAAGATATTTCATAGATAGGACATTTCATAGATAGGACATTTCATAGATAGGAAATTTCATAGATAAGATATTTCATAGATAGGATATTTTATAGATAGGACATTTCATAGATAAGATATTTCATAGATAGGACATTTCATAGATAGGACATTTCATAGATAGGAAATTTCATAGATAAGATATTTCATAGATAGGATATTTTATAGATAGGACATTTCATAGATAGGACATTTCATAGATAGAACATTTTATAGATAGGACATTTCATAGATAAGACATTTCATAGATAGGACATTTCTAGATAGGACATTTCATAGATAAGATATTTCATAGATAGGATATTTCATAGATAGGACATTTCATAGATCGGATATTTCATAGAACGAAATTTCATAGACGGACTTTTCATAAATAGGACATTTAATTAGATAAGACATTTCATAGACAGAGAAGATTTTTCATACACAGAGGAGATTTTTTATCTAAAACATTTTTTCTTAGATTTTTCATAGTCCAGGGAAAGTGTAAACTGTAAATACAGTGCTCCCCAAATACATTGCAACAACGAAACAATTAAAAAAGCATTGCATATGAAGAGTACTTTATTTATTTTATTAAGAACTTAAAATTCAACTTTTTCATTTGTGAAACCTTTTTAAAGTTTTCACAAATAATGCTTTGTTTGACACGGTAAAAGGAAGACATGGCTTACGTGATGAACTTGCAGAGATAGGACATTTCATAGACAGAGAAGATGTTTCGAAGACAAGGGAAAATATGAAGATGAAAAGAAAAGAAAAGAAAAAAATATCAGTTGTAAAAAAAATCTCCTCTGTCTATGGAAAAAAATTTCTGTATATGAAATGTCTTATTTTTGAAATATCCAATCTATAAAATGTCCTATCATGAAATGTCTTTATCTCTGAAATGTCCTATCTATGATATACATAGTTATCTATGAAATGTCCCAACGCCAAGGGCAGTAAAATATCTACATATAGCTTGATCATTAAATAATTCGTTCAATTGAGTGTTGGCCAATCAATCAATAAAAAAAAAACAGAAAATAGAATTTAAAGTTAGAACTAGAATTTTAAATATTTCTAAATACCACTAACCCTAAATGTCTATTCTATGTAGACTCTGTTCAAAAGAGCTTCCAAAGGTTGCCGAAAAAACGTCTAAATCATATCATTGTAAAACTTTTTAAAAAAGTAATATTCATAAATGTATGAATTTCTGGTTGAGGGAAAAATTATTTCAACTGTAAAATTCTAGCGGTTGAAATGGAAAAGATATTATTTGAAATTGTAGTTAAAGAAATTTAAAAAGATATTTGCCAGTAAAAAAAAGATTTCAAATTGTAAATTGTCATTTTGCAGACGAGGGATTCATCAAAACTGTTTAACTTAAGCTATGATGAAATAGAGCAAATGCGAGGTGTACGCAGGCTCAATTCTTGGTGGTGTATTTTTGGACCTACGCCTATCCGTTATACTGCCCATCCGACCTATTAGCACGTAGTTTTACAACTGTAATAGTTCCGATGCACTGTTGGTCGGATGGGCACTTTAAAAACAGCATATTGGTGCATCCGACCTACTATAAGCTGTTACTTGGACACGCTAGTATAGGTCAGATGCTCCATTTTTTGTAGGTCAGATGCCCTTTTTTTGTAGGTCAGATGGGCAATTTTAGTAAGTCGAATAGGCACTTTTTGTAGGTCGGATGGGCCTTTTTTTAGGTCAGATGGGCAATTTTGTAGGTCGGAACCCACAACCTACAAAAAGTGCTTATCCGACCTACAAAAAGTGCCCATCCAACCTACAAAAAATACCCATCAAACTTACAAAAATTGCCCATCCGACCTACAAAAATTGCCCATCCGACCTACAAAAAAGGCTAAATCTATACGTATGGGTCTTACAGTATTTTGTTGAAAGAAAACATGGTTTTACAATTCTTTTTAACAAAATTGTTATTCGGCGATTTAACTTATTTTTTTCATCACAGAAAAAAGTTTGCGAAGGCCACTGGTTTTTCCTTAAAAATCAAACTTATAGTCAAACTAGACTAAAGCAAAAGGTTAAATTCAAACTTTGTGACCTAACAGCTTTTTTTTCCAACCAATATTGTAATATGCTCTTCAAACAGATTTTAAACATACAAGATGTCACTCTAACGTGAAAACTACATAAAGGAATTGAGTCTTTGCCATACAACTTTGTAATCACTATATATTTGTAACCTGATGCATGGTGTAAACCTTTGATATTAAAACGTAGATTATTTTATCTAACGGAAGTCACAGTTTGAAGTATTTAAGGTCCAAGACATTGGGTTACAAAGACTCAATTTCTTTGGCGTGAATTTGTATCATTGCTGATATACGTGCAGTGGCGCAACTAGGCCTTTTCTGAGGGGGGGGCGAAATCTGAAAGTTATTAGGGGGGGTAACGGGGGGGCTAGCCCCCCCGTTCCGCGAAAATTTTTTTTAAAAAGAGTACTTTTTTTAAGGGTTTGATTGCAAAAAAATTAAATTTTTCAGGCTTTGTATTTATATAAAAATCATATGAAGACACAGTAGCTAAAAATAAATATTGTTCTCCTGTTATTCTAATCTATAGNGGGGGATGATTCTGTGTGTCCCAGTTAACAAAATGATTTAATTCCAACCAAGTATAGATAAAGGGTGTCCCAAAAAACATGGGAATTCAGTGACAAATTCGATATCGTCTTTGTTATTAATTAGCATTGTAATACCTAATTACAAAAGCCATACTATTATTATGTCTGCTAGAGTTTATTTCATGAAAACAGTAAAAAGCTGTCAAGATGTGTCTATAATGTCTCTGCAAGATGAACAGTGAAGACGGACAAGTTTACTCTGTTTGCATACTGCAATTTTCTTGTTTTACTAAGTACAACTGTATTCAGTCAAAACATAAACAAACAAAATGTGAACATAGCAGACGAAACTCTTACAGATTACAGCTTTCTCAGTAGGTATCACAAAACTAAATAAAAGAATTATTTAAAAAGACGATATCGAATTCGTCACTGAATTCCCATGTTTATTGTGACACCCTGTAGGGTGAAATATATTTCGGCTAAAATCGGTTTTCTATACAAACATTTTTGATTTTATAACCGCCTAACAATTTCTGGTTGTTTTTTATGGCCCTCCTAAGTTTATACATACATTTTATTTTCGAATGTGACATGTATTTAACACATAATACTTGACGGGGGATTTTTACCAAGGATTCACAAGACCAATTTTGCTTCCAAAACATCCAGATCGCAGCGAGGTCTGCTTTGTTGGGATAAGGTCGAGGGAAAATTTTTTTCTTCTTTTGAAATGAAAATGCGTGATTTATTTTTGGAAAAATTGGCAGAGCGGGTTATTATTTTATTTATTTGTCCCAAGGGATGTAAAGTAACTAAACGTCCTTATGTTGGGGAACCATGGCTCGGTAATATTGATCAAAAGGTGATAAAAAAGTAGAATACTAGAAGAAGGTTTAATGGGTACTGGTGTGAATCTGACATGCCTCTTCAAATGGGGATTTCTTGAAATTACGCAAACTGTCAATTTAAAAAGAAAAAAGAATAAAAAAGAAAATTTTTCTTCTGAGAACAAGAGTCAACAAAAGTCCATTTAGATCAATTCTCCCCTGAATATATTCAATTTTACATATTTTACAATAAAATCTTTTATTTGGTTTTATAGAATATTTTATTCTGCTTTATTCTGCAGAACCAGAGTAGGAATTTTATGAATTTGAGCCGCGTTTGAAATGCGCTAAAAACCGGTTTCATTTGAGCGTAAACCTTGAACTATCATTTAAAATTTTAAGCGGAACCAACCATATTTGAGCCGCGTCTCCAGTTCTTTAAATTGGCCTCTGGGCATTTCGAAATTTAATATTTTAAAACTATATCTACAAATAAAAAAAATTAGTTCCTCATGTTGAATGGTATAGCAGTTGATTTTCATTGTTTTTTAAATAAGAAATTTTTCATTTTTTGGAGTTTTTAAAAAATGCAAAGAAAATGCGCCAGATAACGCGCATCGTTTTCAAAACAACAAACAGACAAAATAAAAAACAGACAAAGTGAAAAATGGGATTTTGCAACAACAAAAAATTGGAAAACAAGTTAATCTAACATGTCCATGGGCCATGGTAAAACTTTAAAAGTAAGTTTAAAAGGTTCAACTTGACCCCACCCTGGGCATTAAAAATGAAAACTACCCGAAAGATGGACATTCGAAACTTTTAGTGTACAATCCCTTTAATATATGATAATTTAATCATTTTCTTGTAGACTTTGGCAGGAGCGCTTTGTCTTCACTTCTAATTGGTCATGTTTCAGGATTTCCAGCTCTATTTTAGGATATCCGGTTCTAATCCAGGATATCCAGTTCTAATCCAGGATATCCGGTTCTAATCCAGGATATCCAGTTCTAATCCAGGATATCCAGTTCTAATCCAGGATATCCGGTTCTAATCCAGGATATCTGGTTCTAATCCAGGATATCCGAATCTAATCCAGGATATCCGAATCCAATCCAGGATATCCGGTTCTAATCCAGGATATCCGGTTCTAATCCAGGATATCCGAATCCAATCCAGTATATCCGGTTCTAATCCAGGATATCCGATTCTAATCCAGGATATCCAAATCCAATCCAGGATATCCGGTTCTAATCCAGGATATCTGGTTCTAATCCAGGATATCCGATTCTAATCCAGGATATCCGAATCCAATCCAGTATATCCGGTTCTAATCCAGGATATTCGGTTCTAATCCAGGATATCCGAATCCAATCCAGTATATCCGGTTCTAATCCAGGATATTCGGTTCTAATCCAGGATATCCGGTTCTAATCCAGGATATCCGGTTCTAATCCAGGATATCCGCTTCTAATCCAGGATATCCGGTTCTAATCCAGGATATTCAGTTCTAATCCAGTATATTCGGTTCTAATCCAGGATATCCGGTTCTAATCCAGGATATCCGGTTCTAATCTAGGATATCCGGTTCTAATCCAGGATATCCGAATCCAATCCAGTATATCCGGTTCTTATCCAGGATATCCGAATCCAATCCAGTATATCCGGTTCTAATCCAGGATATCCGATTCTAATCCAGGATATCCGCTTCTAATCCAGGATATCCGGCTCTAATCCAGGATATCCGATTCTAATCCAGGATATCCGATTCTAATCCAGGATATCCGATTATAATCCAGTATATCCAGTTCTAATCCAGGATATTCAGCTCTAATCCAGGATATCCGGTTAAAATCCAGGATATCCGGGATTCTTATTCAGGATATCCGGGATTCTTATTCAGAATATACTGTTCTAATCCAGGATATACAGTTCTCATCCAGGATATCTGATTATAATCCAGGATATCCGATTCTATGCCAGGATATCCCGTTCTAATCCAGGATATTCTGTTATAATCCAGGATATCCGATTCTATTCCAGGATATCCCGTTCTAATCCAGGATATCCGATTCTAATTCAGGATATCCGATTATAATCCAGGATATCCTGTTATAATCCAGGATATCCGGGTCTAATCCACTATATCCGGTTCTAATCCAGGATATCCGATTATAATCCAGGATATCCTGTTCTAATCCAGGATATCCGATTATAATCCAGGATATCCCGTTCTAATCCAGGATATCCGATTATGATATAGGATATCCTGTTCTAATCCAGGATATCCGGTTCTAATCCAAGATATTCGGTTCTAATCCAAGATACCCGGTTCTAATCCAGGATATCCTGTTCTTATCCACAATATCCAGTTCTAATCCAGGATATTCGGTTATAATCCAAGATACCCGGTTCTAATCCAGGATATCCGGTTTAAATTCAGGATATCCAATTGTAATCCAGGATATCCAATTCTAATTTAGGATATCCGGTTTTAATCCAGGATATCCGGTTCTTTTTCAGGATATCCTGTTCAAATACAGGATATCCTGTTCAAATACAGGATATCCAGTTCTAATCCAGTATATCCGGTTCTTATCCAGAATATCCGGTTCTAATCCATGATATTCAGTTCTAATCCAGGATATCCGGGATTTTTATTTAGGATATCCGGGATTCTTATTCAGAAGATCCGGGATTTTTATTCAGAATATACTGTTCTAATCCAGGATATGGAGTTCTCATCCAGGATATCTGATTTTAATCCAGGATATCCGGTTCTTCTTCAGGATATCCTGTTTTAATCCAGGATATTCAGTTCTAATTTAGGATATCTAATTCTAATCCAGGATATCCGATTCTAATCCAGTATTTCCGGTTCTTTCCATGATATCCAGTTATAATCCAGGATATCCGATTATAATACAGGATATCCTGTTCGAATCCAAGATATCCTGTGCTAATCCAGGATATCTGATTATAATCCAGGATATCTGATTATAATCCATGATATCTGATTATAATCCAGGATATCTGATTATAATCCAGAATATACGATTGTATCCAGGATATCCGATTGTGTTCAGGATATCCGATTGTATCCAGGATATCCGATTTTGGTATAGGATATCCTGTTATAATCCAGGATATCCGGGTCTAATCCAGTATATCCGGTTCTAATCCAGGATATCCAGTTCTAATCCAGGATATCCTGATGTTTCTATAATATGTTTAGTCTATGAATGCAGGTTAGGTTCATACCCTGATGTATCTATAACATATTTTGTCTATGAATGCAGGATAGGTTTATACCCTGATGTATCAATAATATATTCAGTCTAAGAATGCAGGATAGGTTTATACCCAGATATATCTATAATATATTTAGTCTATGAATGCAGGATAGGTTTATACCCTGATGTATCTATAATATGTTTAGTCTATGAATGCAGGATAGGTTTATACCCTGATGAATCTATAATATGTTTAGTCTATGAATGCAGGATAGGTTCATACCCTGATGTATCTGTATTATGTTTAGTCTATGAATGGAGGATAGGTATATAACCTGCATGATGTATCTATAATATATTTTGTCTATGAATGCAAGATAGGTATATACCCTGATGTATCTGTAATATATTTAGTCTATGAATGCAGGTTAGGTTCATACCCTGATATATCTATAATATATTTAGTCTATGAATGCAGGATAGGTCTAAACCCTGATGTATCTGTAATATATTTAGTCTATGAATGCAAGATAGGTCTATACCCTGATGTATCTAAAATTTGTTTAGTCTATGAATGCAGGATAGGTATATACCCTGCATGATGTATCTATAATATATTTAGTCTATGAATGCAAGATAGGTATATACCCTGATGTATCTAAAATATGTTTAGTCTATGAATGCAGATAAAGATCCCGACTGATATAAATTATCCAAGAAACAAAGATCGCAGATGAGAGTTTTTCTCTCTTTCAATTCTGTTAAATTAATCAGAGGAAAACTTTAAAATATGGAATACTAACTTCATGAATTCTCCAGATCAAACAAAATAATTGATTGAAAACTTCTCAAAGTCGGAACTTATTTTGTTAAGTTCTAGCTTGGGAACCCAGCGCTGTACAGGTTACTAAATGTTTGCTATACAAGAAAACTTATCATCTTCAAACCAAACTAAGAACATTCCCGGGGGTCTCCCGAGTTCCCCAATAAAAATTTGAGGCAAATCGGTGCAGGGTTCCTGACTTATGATCGGACAAACAAACAAGCAGACAAACAGAGATTACAACTTTATATATATATATATATATATAGACAAGCTGAAGTGCCCGGCGTTGCCCGTGGAATTATTTTGCCTATGTTATCCCTGGGATACCCATAGGTTCCCTAAACCAGCCAATTTGGTCCAGTCGATCGGCTAGCTATAGCTATGCATAAAAACATATATGCATATATGAGCTTTATTATATAGATTTACTTTCTAGAGGTCACAGAGCAAAAAATATATAGACCAGTAACCGCCATATCTGATGCGTCAAATCTGTGTACTGCAGTGGGAGGAGACCAAAACGAAGAATTCAGGGGCTAAGCATAAATTTTGAGGGAAAAGGGCCCAAAGGGTGGAATAAGAATATATTGCAATTGTATTTTCCATATTGACCAGAAAGCCAAAAAGCATAAGTATTCGCTCTCACTTGATATATTAACTGTTTTTTGTTGGACTGTAATATTACATCAGAGCTGTAGTCCTTTCCCTTAAACTTTTATGGGGACTGGGGGCACTGGGTTTGTTTACATTGCTCCCACAGTGTACAGTACATAATATGCGTATATCTGAGTTGGGCGTTTCTGTATATACTTCCTTGTATAAAAAAATACTCCAATTTGCAGTCTTCAACATTTTAATAAACTTAGACTATTCCAAGGTAATAAGGCAAGGAAAGTTAATTGCTATTAGGTATTCTCTGCGTACATATTGAAACCAGTTCTCTCTGGGCGGTGTTTGTAATCATGAAAAGATGCATTTTTCTAGTATCCAAGGAGGTTAAAAGCATTAAATTTCGATAAATTTGATAATTCACATAATATTTCCTAAGACCAGAATATTTCATTGATCTTTTATGTGAGGGATGGATCCCAAGTCAAAAGCTGTCACATCCGTCTTACTCTTGTGTTCACAATACCGCCCAGAGACAGTACACTGCAGTACACAATAGGCGTACACCTCTGAAATAACTATCTTTACATTATAATTCTATGGACAATTCTAGATTTTTCAGGAATAAATGTGACGTCAGCTGCGTTGAGTTCACACAGTCCGCTAGTGCACACTCCAATTTTACGGCTTAATTTACACAGCATCTGAGAGAAAGATGTGGTAAGTTTATTCTCCTCGAAAAGCATTCTAAAGGGAACCGTTGTGAATCAGTTTTTCCTTCTTAAAATGGAAGATCACTTACGATTACGCTATTAGTCCCTTTAAACATTAGCATAAATATGTTTTTGTTGAGACAAAATAATTGGCTTTGATTAGGTTTCTTTCCAAGGGTTTACTCTCGTTTTTTGATTTATATGACAGGGTTCAGGGTAAATCCGGCAAATAAGAGGAGAAATATTTGAAATATATCTAGGAGAAGGAGAGAGGAAGATATAAATCATACTTTTTACCTTTATTTCTTTGTTAGAGTCGGATTTAATCTTTTGTACAGAAATGATTTTCAATAATTCAATTATTTGAGTTATTTATTTACTGTTTAGTATCATACACTAATTTAGTCTGATTGTTGGATGGTTGGATAGTTGGATGGTTGGATAGTTAGATGGTTGGATAGTTGGATGGTTGGATGGTTGGATAGTTGGATGGTTGGATGGTTGGATAGTTGGATGGTTGGATGGTTGGATGGTAGGATGGTTGGATAGTTGGATAGTAGGATAGTTGGATGGTTGGATAGTTGGATAGTTGGATAGTTGGATGGTTGGATAGTTGGATAGTTGGATGGTTGGATAGTTGGATGGTTGGATAGTTGGATGGTTGGATAGTTGGATAGTTGGATGGTTGGATGGTTGGATAGTTGGATGGTTGGATGGTTGGATAGTTGGATAGTTGGATGGTTGGATGGTTGGATAGTTGGATGGTTGGATGGTAGGATGGTAGGATGGTAGGATGGTTGGATGGTTGGATAGTAGGATGGTTGGATAGTTGGATGGTTGGATGGTTGGATAGTTGGATGGTTGGATGGTAGGATGGTTGGATGGTAGGATGGTTGGATGGTAGGATGGTTGGATAGTTGGATAGTTGGATGGTTGGATAGTTGGATGGTTGGATAGTTGGATGGTAGGATAGTTGGATGGTTGGATAGTTGGATGGTTGGATAGTTGGATGGTTGGATAGCTGGATGGTAGGATGGTTGGATAGTTGGATAGTTGGATGGTTGGATAGTTGGATGGTTGGATTGTTGGATAGTTGGATGGTAGGATAGTTGGATGGTTGGATAGTTGGATGGTTGGATGGTTGGATAGTTGGATGGTTGGATAGTTGGATGGTAGGATGGTAGGATGGTTGGATAGTTGGATGGTAGGATGGTTGGATAGTTGGATGGTTGGATTGTTGCCCTTCAAACTTAAAATCTTCTCTTTTGGTTTACAAGTAGAGATAAATTCGTTTTTTAACGGTGTGTTTTTATCCGAGTATTTAAAAATTGTTAATCCGTGTGTCATTACACAATACCAGTTATTTTAAATGGTTTAAAATGGTGTTTTTACTCGTTTTATATAACACCACTTAAAAACGATTTACGAAGTTTAGACGTTTAATATCAGTTTTTTAATACAGAAATAACCAGTTTAAAATAAAACTGATTTAAACCGGTTAAAAGACATCTTTCAAACAAGTTATTTCCGTTTCAGCACGTGAGTTTAAACTAACAAGGTTTAAAACCCATTTAAAACCGTTTAAAATGTTGCATGTTAATCCATTTTAAAAAGTTTTAAATGATAGAATTTAATCTATTTTTATCTATTTATAAATTAAGATTTAGAGTTAAAAAGTAAAGAATTGATTACTCTTCTCAAACTCAAATATTCAAGTTGCAATGATAGAGTAATATGATTAGAAGTTGAGAAGAGTAATCAATTTCCTTGTATTCTTCTGAGTTTAATTCATTATTGTACAAAAATGTATTAGACCCCTTTTGATTTCTATATTAAATAATTCTTCTGCCGCTAATTCAGCACAATTGAAAAAAATATTTATTTTAAATCCTCTTAATGAATATCTAATTAAAACAACGTTTCTACTCAGGGTTTCATAAAGAGTCACAAAGCTGGTAACGAACATTATTTGATAGATTAAATAGATTACACATACATTTATTTTTACTTTTATACATAGATGAAATATTTAATTTCTTGGGTTGTATTATAGATAAGTTAAGATAAGTCTGTACTCTTAAATTAAAGTGACTCTCTCGTTAAAGAATGTTGTGTACGATTCACAACGGTACCCTGAAAAGCTTTGTCTGATCAAGTATGCTTTATATCAATGTTTAGAATTTTGAAAACTGATTATTTTCAATTGTGCAAAAAGTGATTTGTGGATTTCTATTGCAGGAAAACATTTGAAAATCATCACAAATAAATTCTTTTTAGGATAAAAAAATCTTCCAACATAAGTATTACATTAAAAGGTACAGTTTTAAACCGGGCATTGCCATCCATGAATGGTCACTTGAAATTACATAGACCCATTTATTGTTTACAGGAAATAAACCGACAGTAAATTTGCGCACAAATTGTTAGAAAACATAATATCTTTATCGATCAGATGTTTAATGGCATATCAAATGTTTTGCACGGATTCAAAGTAGTCAAATTGAAAATAATAAATATTCGCTTTATTTGTCTTGTCAATGCGCGAATTTTTCTCATCAAATGTTCAAAGCATTACCTTCTCTCCCTGGCAAATATATTTACACTGTTCTCAAGGAGAAAAGTTAAATAGTAGGGATGAGCAAGGTTAATAATGTTCCTCAAAATGGGTTAAATGTTTATCTCAACAATGAAAAATCAAATAAAAAATAAAAAGATTTAAAAAAATACATCTACGAGTTGATAAAGCATGAATTGGAGAATTATGTGGGATATAGTCATCTAGAATACAAGGAAGGGAGTGCTGTATACAGTAAACTTTGATAAAATTTCAATTTAGAACATCAATATTTGCGAGGAGGGGGGGGGGGGATCTCTGTCCCCTTTGTCGGCTTGTCCCCCACTCACATATTTTCGAATGCAACTGTAGGATGTGACATTGAAGGTATTTATTCTGTGTTAAAATTAGCAAAGTCTTGAGATCCTGAAGCAATTCTTCTCTCAGTATTTAGTTCATTCACGCCAACATCATCTAGAGTTACTAATCTCTGACTAACGGGAGAAGGAGGAAAGTCAGATTTCTGAAAAGTAAAGATGTTTTAAAATTCATGAATATGCTTTCCTTGTATAAAGTAATTAAATCTATATCAGTACCTTCAAGGCTGTGCTTTTATTCTTAAAGAAGTTCAAAGTAGCAGAATGCTGTAATTTGGCATTGCCAAGTTCATTCCCATGGTGAGCCAGTACAGTATCTACATAACACAAAAGAAATATGAGAAAGACCCTTTCAACATCATACAAAAATAGATTTACAATTATATGCTTCACAGTATGTTTTTTTAAGAACGTGTGATAAATAAAAGATGAAGCTTTGATTTTTTCTTATGTTTTCACAGCAAATTATTATTACTAGATTTAATGAATATTAAGAATTGCAGTTGTAACTACTTCATTTAGCTCAAGTACTTCTTACTGTTAAAAAAAGAAACGGAGTTTTTGCCACAAACTCTTAATTTTCTAACCCCTGAATCTTTGCAATCAAATGTCGTACACCCTTGATATTTCAGACTATGAATTCAGAATTCTATGAAGTTATTTGAGTTTAAAATATGAAAGGTTTACCTCTTCAGGTTGCAAAGATGTAGGAATTAGTAAACTTAAGCTTTTGGCTAAAACTGAATTCCTTTGGACATTAGAGACATTAGAGAAATTATAAAACTAATTCAAGGAAGCAAACTTGAACCCCTGGAAAACTGTTGATTGTAAAGACGACTATTAGACTATTAGACTAGATTATTAGAGTTTTTATTCAAGGAAGCAAACTTGGGACCCCCAGAAAACTGTGGATTGTAAAGACGACTATTAGACTATTAGACTAGATTATTAGAGTTTTTATTCAAGGAAGCAAACTTGGAACCCCTAGAAAACTGTGGATTGTAAAGACGACTATTAGACTTTAGTTTTTTTTACTTAGTCCAATGTACATGAAACACAGCTATTGTGAAGGAAATACTGCGCCCCATTTAAATTCATATAGTTTATACAAGTTACAAAACTATTTGCTTTATATCAACATCTGACACAAATATGATTGCTCAAATGTCATCTCCTTATTCCACATCTTTATGGGTCCCGCCGTATGTGATGTTGTATACATATTTAATCTAGCTTACCTTGAATCAGTTTATCCACATTGCACAGACTTCCATATGCAAACTTTCCTGTTGTAGTACCTTTAAGGTTGAACAGTGCCCAGATACTGAAACATTTATCATCTAACCAATAGGGGATGAATCAGGGAATAAAGGGAAGGGCAATGGCGCTGGTCTGGCATGAGAAAGCCAGTCGCACTGCTTTGCAGACCAGTTCGGTATTACACATGCACACTTTTTTGGTACAGACACACAACATGACTACAGTCAAGGAAATTGCATAATAATGTCGTCAATTATAATTAAGCTTGAATAACGAGTAGTTTATTGTAAACTGTAATCAAATTATATTCTTTGCATGAAAATTTGGCTTTTAGTGTTGACAAATATGTAAATAATATATTACATGTATATAAAACTTATTTTCAAGTAAACATTTAACAATAAACAAATGTACTCTCCTAGACTGTACAAATCCCGGGATTCGCGCCTTCGGTTCGGTATTCCTTACACACACTCTTTTGGTACAGACACACACACATAACGTTTCCGCCCCTGGGATGAATCAGTATCGTGCATGGAGCGGACTCTTGCATGGGGCAGACCCCCTAAAAGTGTTAACCATTTCAACACAATGTTTCCGGTATTTATGAATGTATTTTGATTTAAAAAACAATTATCTATTTCTCTAGGTTAATATTAATTGTTCGATGATTTGAAAGGAATACGACATTCAAGCAGAAATAACCCTTTTTACCTTTACCCTCTTTAAAATACATTGTAACATTGTTTTTATTTCTAACATTGTGTTAAAATGGTTAAAACTTTAGGGGTCGAGTCCGCCCCATGAAAGTCTGCTTCATGTAGGACACCGGGTTCGATTTCTGTCAAAACAGAATAATTTAAGAAAATTCAGTGCAAAGTTTTTATTTGAACCTTACCGATCATCTGCAATTAGTCTTAAAATATGTCTTGTAGTTTCTCCTACTGCAAATTTCCTGGGCTTGTTTACAACATTCAACTGAATTAACAAAATTTTGATTGAATTCGTATATATATATATAATAAGANCCCTCCATGGACAAATTTTTGTATACAGCCCTTAATACTAAGAGAAAAATAATTTTCAGTTAATAGCTAATAACACTAGTTTACAAATTATCACAAAGGAATTGAGTCTGTGCCACAAACTCGGATTTTTAAATCCCAATTTCTTTAAAACCAAATGTCGTAGATGCTAGATATTTCAAACTATGAATTCTGGTGGATGAAACAATGCAAGTTTGAAATATGAAAGGTATGCATCATTTGGTTCTTGAAATTTAGGTATTTTAAAATTGGCATTTGTGGCAAAAACTCAAATCCTTTAAGTTGTCTTTCTGATTCTCTGTTAACAGTGCATTACTTTTAAAGGAACTACAAAAAACAAAAAATATTACCACTTTAGCATAGAATTGCGAATCATCAAGTTCCTTTTCAAACGTCATTAGCTCCTCTATCGTGGATGCAGGTTGAAATCCAAACCTGAAGAAAATTCAAATAAAAACATTTATAAATCAAATAAATTTTGATATTTTTACTTGAATAGATTTATAATAAGAATTTTTTAAGGATTTATACCTTTCAGTAAAAGATGAAAAGTCATTTCCAATTGACGTACGATTTTCAACTCTGTTAATACGTTCTTCAACTCCTTTAATACGTTCTTCAACTCTCTTGAGGTAATCTTGAGTTTTAATAATCTCTCTCAGGATTATTGCATTGGTAACCTGGGAATCTGCAAAAATAAACTTTAGAGTTTAGACCAATCAATTTTTGAATCAAGAAAAAAACGTATCTCATTTTTCATTATGGTTAAAAAAGGTAACTTAAGGAGGTTACCTTCCTCAATTGTTTCTTGTTTAAACCTTTTTTCCTGGGAACGGAAAGGCGTTTTCACAATTCTATCCGGGGTTTTCTCTGGGGTAACCTCATATCTGTCCAGTCTTTTTTCACTGCTGCAGTTGGTTGATTTCGGGGTTTCTATATTCATTCTTGGACGCTTGGGAGAATCTTGCATAGTTTCTAAACAGCATATTAGTGTATTTATTAATGTTTAGTAGACTATACAGGCCAAATTAGCTTTGAGCAAATATATTTTCAACCCAAAATATTTCAATATATTATTAAGCTTACCTTGGGTAAACTTTGGTGGTCCGTCGAGTACAGTGTTTTCTGAGTCAGAATCAGATCCAACTCCATTATCAGAATCAGATCCAACTCCATTATCAGAATCAGAGGCAGAACTCTCATGCTGCTCTTGAGAATCGTACCTTAAGTTAGGAACCCGTCGCAACGGTCTCTTTTCTTCAGTAAGCAATCCTAATTATGACATTTTAAAAAGAGGTCTAAATGTTGAAAATGGGTGGGAAGTGTACCTAAAAATAATGCTAGGGGATGCTGTTTAAATTACATTAAGATAAGTTTAGCCTGGCATTCTTAAACTAAGCTAAGGAATTGAAGACTTGTCTCAAACTCTTATTTTTAAATTTTTTAATACTAGGCTTTCAGGGCGCTTCGCCCATCTTCTATTTAAATTGTGAACATGTTCTTTTTGTTTACATTTTGAAACAAAGAAGAAAAAAAATTTGCGGATTTAAAAAAAATCGCGGATTTTCAAGAATTTAATTTTTTTTACAAAATTTAAAACCTTTAAAACACATTTTTTTTTGATTTTTATCATTCATAAACCTTCCCTGTGGTCACGTGATGTCCCACAAAAAAATTGGGCCCGATCAGTTCAGCCGTTTTGACCTTTATTGGATACAAACAAACAAACAGACAGACAAGGCTTACAAAATCAGGATTTGGTTCCAAAGATTTCAGAATTAGAAAATTAGAAAGTTTGTTGCAAGTATTCAGAATGATCACTAGGACATGGAAATGAACAAATTCAACAATGACATTTTTGTCATATATACATTTCATTTTTTTCCGGTCAGTCATGATGCTCGGATGTATCACTTAATGTTCAAAGTTTGAGAAAATCATAAAACTGGATAGCGTTTAACTGTATGTTCAAAGTCGGGGGTCACCAATATAGAGGACGTGAGTCAGACTCTAATAAAAACGCATAAATAACTTCCAGTATATATATTTCTTATAACTTATTACTAGAGGGTTCAGAATATGAGTTAATATCGATATCACACGTGTGTAGATGTTTTGACAGTACCATGCCCCGTATCTGTTCTATCTCATTCAGTTGAATCTTGTGGAACTTGTTTAACGCGGCCAGGCATCGTCTTCCACAAAATTATTAATTTTACCTTGTATTCTTGTATTTTCTATCTTTATATCATCTTTATGTAGATTAACAGTAAATTTAGCCTCTAAAGTAGAGAAGGGAAGGATTTCTTCCTTGAAGGAAACAATCTCTTCTTTTATCTCAAACTTTTCTATATTTAATTCTTCTTTAATAATCTCTGCCATTCTATCTGAAAAATAAATACAGCATTTGATATACAAACTAGATAATAGAGATGTCAACGTTTTGATTTTTCTAGATTTTAGCTTTCGTTACGAAAGTATTAACGTTTGAAACGTTACGTTGCACATTTTAAAATTTTATGGTATAGAGTAACGTTACGTAATGAATTTTCTGCACTTGAATACCTTATACAACGTTAAGCTTTAGTAAATGTTATTGAAAAAACAGTAAGCTCCGTTACGCTTTTGCATTTGATGTTTTAAAAACTTTCCCAACGTTGCGTTAAAGCTTATGTAATATAACCACAATTTTTTAACGTTCCACTTTCATGCAATGTAAATATTTTCAGAGACCTTACGTTACACTTTCACTTGGTTTAAGATCTAAAAGATGACAAACGTTTTGCTTTAATAAAACGTCATTGGGGCATAGTTCTGTACGTTACAATGCATTTCAGTGCAAAGAATATTTTTTGTTAACGTTACGTTTTATCTTAACTTTTCCAATATAAACTCTTTTAATTACGTTTAGAAATTTTACTAAA
>NW_019396525.1:106301-194733 GCF_000591075.1 Eurytemora carolleeae
TTTTTAAAAAAAATCGATTAAAAAATCAGTTTTTTTTCTATTCTAAAGTTTCATAAAAATCTATTGATGAATAAAACATAACACGCATTTTCCATTTGATAAAATATTGTCGCATTTTAGTAGGTATCTATAATCTACATTTCTAAATTTTCAACCTAAAACATGAACCATGCCAACTGAAGTTATGATTTCAATTAGTCAAATAAACATGAAACACAGCAATTGTGTTTGTTCACACACACAGACCCGTTCCACTTATAATAAGTAGATTTTTTTGCAATTGGTAAATTATTTGCTTTATAACAGAAAACGCATAAGTAAAATTTCTGAATGTCGTATTCCTTTTCCAGAGTTTTAGTGGGTTCCATCAAACAATGGCAAATCAAAACCTTTAATGTCCAAGAAACATTTATAAGATTTGAATTTTCACTAATAGCATGTTACAAAAAAACTCGTTTACACTTTAGAAAGGAACTAAGTTTTTTTTTTCAAATTTACTAATCCCTATATCTTTCTAACCCAATGGTTTAAACCTTGTATATTTCAATATTAATGGTCTACGACATCGGGTTGCAAAGATATATTAAATGAAAATTAGAGTTTTTGGCATAAGCTCATTTTCTTTAAACTTGAAGTGAAAAACCATAGGTCTTTGCTCTTATAATCATCAGTCGAATCTCTTACGTTGATATATTAGAGACGTTTTGAAATGTTTTGATTGACAGAATTATTGTTACGCTTTTGAAATTAAAACTCAGCCCTCATAGTCTAACGTTTTATGAACAACATTTTCATCAGACATATATCTAACGTTAGACTAATCAACTTAGTATTCAGAGAAAAGTTATGAAACGTTTGGATTTACAGAATTACATTTTTTTATACGTTACATTATTGAAATTTTACTCTGTAAAAAAACTTTCGTTTCAAAACGTTTTCATAAACAGTAATGCATTTTTCAGTTCTACAACGTTACACTTTTTATAAGTTGAACTTTGAAATAGAAATCCTTTCGTTACGATATTCAATCAAATCACAATTCATTTTTCAGACGTTAGACTTTCAAGCTCCCTTTGGAAACAAAACATTTCTTTACGTTATAATCAAAAAAGTTGTAGATATTAGAAAAATAACGTTACATTTCCACAAAACGCTAACGTTGGGGGTATATTCCTCTAACGTTAACGTTTAACGTTAACGTTAGGTATGAGGTCCTATAACGTTAACGTTTAACGTTCACGTTATATAGAATATATCCAAACGTTACACATTATTGTAACGTAACGTACAAAAACGTACATTTTTACGTTACGTTACACTATCGTTGACATCTCTACTAGATAATAATAGTTAAGAAAGTAAAGGAAAAATATATTGTAGAATTTGGAAGGATAAAAGAAAAAGCTTTGATATTTTTCCTTTTTAAAGGCAATGAATGAAAGCAAAGAAACTGATAGAAAAACAGGCGCTTTGTAGGGGGGGGGGGGTGCGGTATCCATGTGCCCCCCTAGGCCCCCCTAGACCCAGAGGCAGGCTTATGAAGTTTTAAATGTAATGGATCAAGTACCTGTTGTTGATCTTGACTGGTCTGCTCTTATGGTTTCCATTAGCAAAATTTCAGGAAAGGTTTCACAATTTTGTGAAAGATTGCCCTCGGTAGTTAAAAAATAAGTTTACATTGCATTGTAATGAACAAAAAACTGGCTTTTTGGGAAAATGCACAAATATTTTGTGAAATTCTTAAATAATAAAATACAAAAAAAAGGATTTGAGTTTTTGTCACAAACTCTAATTTGTTTATCCCTATATCTTTGCATCTCAATGTCGGAGACCTTAAATATTTCAAACTATGAATTATTTTAGATCAAATAATGATAGTTTGAAATATCTAAGGTTAACACCATCAGGTTGCACAGATATAGCGATTTGAAAATCACAATTTCTGGCAAAAACTCAGTTCCTTTGTCTATTTGTATATAAAGCTGCTTGCTACAATAGTTCTGCACCATGCACAAGTAGAAGAATTTGTGAAATTTAGAAAAACAAAAAAGTCTTAATCTCAATTAAAGTTGATTTTTAAGACAAAGGAATTGACTCTTTGCAACAAACTCTGATTTTCTAATCCCTATATCTTTGGATTCCAACATCGTAAACCTTTGAAATTTCAAACTATGACTTTTGTTAGATCAAAAAATATAAGTTTGAAATATCAAAGGTTTATGACATCAGGTTCCAAAGATATTAGGATTAGAAAATCAGAGTTTGTGGCAAAGAGTCAATTCCTTAACTATATATTATAAAAAACTTTTTGATTTTGTTGAGATTTTTCGAAAAAAGGGTTTGGTGGATGTAAATGCTAAATACATGGAGTGGAGTAAGAGTAAGAGTTGCAGAGGCTCGGAGACGTAGCCTGAGACTCGGAACGGACAGCTACAGATATAGTTTTAGGATATTAATGCGCATGTTGTGCATGGAAACCCTGCCTGCTAATAGTGATTGTTTCAGACATAACTTTTTTTTCTTGTTTCTCCAATAGTACAACATATTAGTTGCTCGTCTGGAGTTAAAACTTTTACTGGACATTTTTCTGAAAATCATGGTATTACTATGGGATGACGTGCAATGGAATTATCTTTAGACCTTTTGATTTTAAGAAAATCAGCAGCCGTTAAGGAATTGAGTCTTTGCCACAAACTCTGATTTTCAAATCCCTATATCTTTGCTAACCAATGTTTTAGACCTTAGATATTTCAAATTATGAATTCTGTTGGATCAAAAAATATAAGTTTAAAATATCAAAGTTTTAACCATCAAATTTCATAGATATAGGGATTTGAAAATTTGAATATGTGGCAAAAACACAATTCCTTTTGTTTAGAAATACTGCGAGGTAATTAAAGCAACAGTTTAACTTTAATAAAATTTTACGATATGTTATCATATAACATTGTCTCTAATTTATTTGATAATTTAGCTGTTATTAATACAGATTAACCAAACACAGATTAATAATAAACATAGACAAATCTAAGTACAGATAAAAACTAAATACAGATTAACACAAAACACAGATTTACAACAAATACAGATTAACACTAAACACAGATATACAATAAACACAGATTAACATATAACAGATTAAAACTTAACACTGATTAACACTTAACAAAGATAAACAACAAATACAGATTAAAACCAACCACAGATAAAAACAAATTACAGATAAACACACAACTCAGATAAACAATAAGCACAGAAAAAACTGAACACAGAAAACAATAAACACAGATTAACACATAACATAGATTAATAAATACAGATAGAAACTAAATACAGATCAAAACTTAAAATATCAAAACTAAATACAAAAAAAAAACTAAATACAGCTAATCAGTTGACATAGATAAACAGTTGAAACAGATAACCAGTAAACAACTACAAATAAACAGTTGATACAGATAAATAGTTGACACAGATTAACATTATGCACAAATTAACATTAAATAAAAATAGAAATATATGAAGAAACAATGAACATTGATTAACTATAAACACAGATAGATACACAACACAGATCAATACACAACACAAATCAATACACAACACAGATACATACACAACACAGATAAATACAAAACACAGATCAATACACAACGCAAATAAATACACAACACAGATAAATACACAACACAGATAAATACACAACACAGATAAATACCCTTTATCCAGTCTTGAGAAACTCACCCCCTCTCAGATTTAGAATATTGCAGGCGGGGTCACAATTGGACTCATTCTATATCAAGATTATACCATATTATTAGTGCCGATTATATCTCCTTAATTGAAATCACTCGCTATCTCTCTGATCAACTATATCATTGCTGGATTCAAATTTACAAAATTACAAATTTACAGAGTTTACAATTACAAATTGATGATTATATTAAATAACAGTACAAGTATAAAGCAATTAGGTGGAAAATAGCTCTTGGCTGTTTTGATTATTTTTTCCACCTAATTTTAGAAATAATAACAAAACATTTCAATTAAATAGATTTAAGAAGAACGATTAGAGATCAGATTAGAGATATTATTAGTGCCGATTATATCTCCTAAATTGAAATCACTCGCTATCTCTCTGATCAACTATATCATTGCTGGATTCAAATTATAATATATTTTTTTATTTTGAGACCGATTGGTCTCATTAATTCTTCTTGGGTAAAGAAAAATGTTGTTTTTATTTTGAAAAATATTTTACTAACATTACTGAATTAATATTTGATCATGGTTATTTATTTGTGTTAAAGGGAGTGTTCGCGAAAAATGAAAGGGGGTATAGGCTTAATGCGATAAAAAAGTGCCTTTGATCGCTGCCAATCTTACTTCTATCTGTTACACCTATAAAACGACTAATACCAAAAAACGTAGTGTCCATACAAATTCAGAAAGATGCAGCATTCAACTCAGATCGCAAACAAATCAATTTAATTCCAAACAAATCATTTAGATAAGCAGTTTTCTAGAAGAGTTGTTGGATGGTTGGAAGGTTGGATGGTTGAATGGTTGGATGGTTGGATGGTTGGATGGTTGGATGGTTGGATGGTTGGATGGTTGGATGGTTGGATGGTTGGATGGTTGGATGGTTGGATGGTTGGATGATTAAATGGCTGGATGGTTGGATGGTTGGATGGCTGGATGGTTGGTTGGTTGGATGGTTGGATGATTAAATGGCTGGATGGTTGGATGGTTGGATTGTTGGATGGTTGGATGGTTGGATGATTAAATGGCTGGATGGTAGGATGGTTGGATGGTTGGATGGTTGGATTGTTGGATGGTTGGATGGTTGGATGATTAAATGGCTGGATGGTTGGATGGTTGGATGGTTGGATGACTGGATGGTTGGATGGTTGGATGGTTGGTTGGTTGAATGGTTGAATGGTTGGATAGTTGGATGGTTGGATAACTAAATTGTTTACTCTAGTAAGGATGTTACGAATGAACTGTGTTCTATAAGACAGTGTTTGTAGCAAAACCATAATGGTTTTATCAGTAGGAAAGTATAAAGAAATGAAGGATGAAGGAAGAATGTTTCCAACTTGAAATTGTAAAAATATTTTACTGCATTGCAACACCTGGAAGAGAATCTCCACAGAAATTGCTTGTATTCAAAATTTGACAATTTATACTTTTCTCTTGAATTATGCCTAGAAATAAATTCCATTTCTTTTATACAAATATAATCCAGATTCGTTGGCAGATTTAGAAACAAATAAGTACAAGGGTTAATTGTTTCTGTTTGCCTGATACAAAGTAAGTAAATTATGAAAACGTATCGAAAGTTGTCATTATTCTGTTTCATAAAATTAAAAACATTCATTTAAAGGGAAAGTAAATACAAATTGGATTACCAATGTTTTACACAACAATTGTTTTTACAGGGTTCATGTTATAAGCAAAAAAATATTAAAATGAAGAAAATGCAAAAAATGTTCGAACATAAGAAAATCAGCAAAACATTTACATTTTTGTAAAATATGTTTTTTTCTTAAATTAAATGAAAAATGCTATTTTGTTGCAAAATTTTATAAAAATCTATTGTCAAAATAAAGAGTTGTAACAAAAAAGTCCGTAAAAAGTGTTTTTGGATATCAGCACAATTCATAAGAAATTGATAATTACATTTTACCATATTTGTAAGATTTGGAGCAGATTTGTACTCATATTTTTCGCGGATTATTTGTGACATCTCTTTTTTTAACAATATAAGTTTATGAAACTTCAGAATCTATAAATAAAGGAATTGAGTCTTTGCCACAAAATCAAATTTTCTAATCCCTATATCTATGCAACCTGATGGCGTAAACCTTTGATATTTCAAACTTAGATTATATGATCTAACAGAATTTATAGTTTGAAATATATGTATAAGGTCTACAACATTTGGTAGCAAAGATAAAGGGATTAAAACATACGAATTTGTGGCAAAGACTCAATTCCTTTAGCTTGTATGTCTGTTTGTTTGTATCCAAAAAACGTCAAAACGGCTGAACCGATCGGGCCCAAGTTTTGTGTGGGACCTCATGTGACCCCAGGGAAGGTTTATGAATGATCAAATTTTAAAATTTGCATTCAAAAGTTTTGTTATTTTTGTAAAATTTTGAAAATGCGCGAAAAATAATATGAAATCCGAAAACTTTTTTTGTTTTTGTTTTATACTGTACAAAGAGAAGATGCTCACAGATAAAGCAACAATTAAAAGTTGAAATAGAAGATGGGCGCGAAGCGTCCTAAAAGCGTAGAAAAATAGATTTAGGATGTTCTAATCGATCACAGAACAAACAATTGATATTTCTGTAAACAAAAATAGTTTCGCGGATTTTTTTTCCTATGTACCAAAAAATTAATTTTTCATTTGATTCACTTTCCACCTGTTTATATATATATATTTGATCCACCACTTTCCACCTGTTTATATATATATATTTGATCCACATTTCTATATTTGTTTGATTTACTTTCCTTTAGTGTCCAACTCTCATCAAAATCATCGGCCCAACTATTTTTGTGATAAACCATTTCGATTTTTATTTTCATTTTTGAAATCAACAACAGAAAGCAAAACTTGTGAATATAAAATGGATATATTAGTATTTGGTTTGTTTGTGTGTTCGTGTGCCTGTCTGTCCAATCAACGTCTACACGGCTGAACCGAACAGGCTCTTTTTTGTGCAACATGACCTAAGGGAAGGTTTGTTAACCTAGGGCTGAAGTTTTGCCCGGGAAATGTGTCGACATGAACAGAAATTCTACGAGAATTTAAGAGCTATTTAAAATGGCGATTTTGAAGAAAACAGTAGTAAAAAGAAGGTAGCGCCGTAAAAGCCAAATAACTGTAGAATGTAGATCGATGTTTAAAAAGTTTGAATTGAACACATTTAATATAAATATATATTAATGCACATATACAGTAAACGAACATGCAATTTCAACATGCAATAACAAAATATATTTCCAACTACAATTTGTTCCGCTATTTTTGTTCTAAATAGTTAAATCAAAATAAAAGGTGGAATAAATTTGGGTTTTATCGCACATTTCCGATGCAAAGAGGATTGATATATTACAACTGCTTGATCCACTCTTGTTGCTTAATCTCCAGATTAAATACTGCTTGTTCTCCTTTTGTTATTAATCTCCAGAGCAGGAACTTTAGAATGGATAACCTTTAATCCCGACTATTAATCCGAATATCCATTGTGGAAACTTTTCATTTTAGTGCATGCTTAATCCACTCTTTTTCTCTCTCTTTGGATATTCGTACATTGTTTTCTCCAATGAGATTGCAGGAATATAGTTTGTAAATTGTATTGACCAATGACAGTCTTAAAAATAAATTCTATCCCATGAGAGAAATCCGCAATTTCTAACAAATAAAGAATATGTTGTCGGCCATTTTGTAAATTACTCCAAAAAAATGAGTGAGAAATTAAGTCAAAAAAATGAACAAATCGGGCGTTCCATACAATCAAATTTGTTGATCAAAATATTTAATCTCGAGATTATGTTAGTCTCGAGATTAAAAAAAGAAAGGATTAAGCATCAATCTCGATATCCACCATTCTAAAGTTCCCAGCTCAGATCAATAAACATTCTAAATTTTTCAGCTCAGGATGCTTCACAACCCTCTTTTTAAAACTGCAAATAAACGGAGACGACATTCAGAAAAAAAACTCTAGGTTCAGGTTTGGTGCTACACTTTTAAGTATGGATAACTATAGACAAAAATAATAATAACAAAACAAACATAAAGAGACAATAATCAAAATTTCAAGTGACCTCTGTTTATAGAGTAACATATCCGATTCACATAGGTACCCTTAAAAGCTTTGTCATATAAAGTATATATATTGAGATCTCCAGCCTTTATAGGGTTAAAGGAATTGAGTTTTTACAAAAATCCAATGTTCATATCGTATATCTGTGCAACCTGATGTCATAGACCTTGAATATTTCAAACTTTGGATTCTGTTAGATCAAATAATCTAAGTTTGACATATCAAAGGTGTTCACCGCCAGATTGCAAAGATATAGGGATTAGAAAATTTAATATTATCGCAAAGACTCAATTCCTTGGTTTAGAAATACTGCGAGGTAATTAAAGCAATAGTTTAACTTTTTAACATTTTAACATGTTTAATAATACCTTGTTTAATAATACCTTGTTTAATAAAATATGCTTCGCTGTCTTTTTATCTTTTCACTTCGATATTTACTTTGTCAAGATCCGGAAGACAACGTCTAACTAGCTCAGACTAGTCTAGAATTAGAAAATATTGAAGAAAATAGATTGAGTTGACCCAAGCTATATTAGTATCTTATTACAGCAATAACCTTAATAAACAATAGAAAATGTTCTGAACATATTTAAAGGAGATATCTATATATATTCAGGGTGAGTCAAAATAAAGTGTGATCAGAATTGCCTGGTGCAAAATTGTATATTTTTTGTGCAACTCTCCTGTACGTATGGTGTTTTTCAATATTTACTTAAAACTCGTAATTTTTTTGGTACTTCAAAGGCCTCAAAAAATACGCAAACCTTTTTTTCTCTCAAAATGAAAAGTTCAGAATAACAAAAATGTGTAATTAAATTGTTTCTATCGAAATCTAAAATTTGTATAGATTGAATCAAAGAATCACAGAAAGTTCGAGAAATTGTAATTCGAAAATTTGCAATTTTCAGTTCTGGTAAAATTTTTAATTCCAAACTCTAGCATTTTTCTTAATCAAATGAATTATTTAAAATTAGGACCTTTATCAATTAAAGCTTTGTTCTTCTAAAGAAAACCCAAGAATTTTGCGAAACTTTTGGTGGGATATAAGGATTTAAATCTCCTGAATCACCCCTCTTTCACAATTCAAATATACTTCTATGACTTCAAAGTCAATAATTGGTTAATATATACATATATTTAAAACTCTGCTGAATGTATCTAAAACTGTAATATAATGTGGATTTAACTTGCGTGTGTAACATATCTGTAATTAATTATCATGAGTCATTTGTCATTTTATTCCTTCATTAGGAAATATTTATCTTTGCGTAACCCGTTGTGGAATTTGTGACAGCAGCATCATGCAGTTGCATAGCCCTTGGGTTTTGGAGCAGGATCTGATGCATATCCCTTGGGCTTTGGTACGGCATCTGCTTGACCAGCAAGTGCAAGTAGTCTCTCTGCTTGTTCTGGAGTAAGTTCTTCAATATGAACAATTTCTTCAACTTTGGTAACTGGGGTCATTGATTTGACAAGCATTTGGCTAAGGACCTCTTCTTTCTTTAGCACTTCTTCTGCTTTCTTCAGCTGTTCCTTGGAGATAACTTCTTCTATGCTTTGGATTTCTTCCATTGTGGCAATTTCTCTTATACTTTGAATTTCTTCCAAACGCAGGACTTCAGTTTGTCTGAGGACCTCTTCAATTTTTGTAACCTCCATTTTTTTAGCTGCAAGTTCTTTTTTGAGAGTTTCTATTTCACTTTCAAGAGCATCAAGATCAACAGGCTCTGGTGCAGGAGTAGGAGCTGCTGGAACAGGAGCAGCAGGAGCAGCAGGAGCAGCAGGTGCAGCAGGTGCAGCAGGTGCAGCATTGCCATAGCCTCGGGCAGGGGCTTCTGGTTCTGGGATATCTGCATAATCAGATGCTGCACCTTTCCCTTCGCTTTCTCTCCATTTTTTAACAACTTCATCTGTCAGAGGAATCTTTTTGATAACTTCCTTCATGCTTAGTATTTCCTGAACACTTTTAAGTGGTGTTGCAATCACTTCTTGTACAGTTTTTAGTGGTTCCTGACTAATAACCTCTTCTTGTGAGAAAACAGGTTCCTGACTAATAACCTCCTCCATTGAGAGAACAGGCTCTTTCCTTATAACTTCTTGCATGTTTACTACTTCTTGGGCGGAACTAAGTTCAGTCATTGAGTTAATTAAGGGTTTAGCAGGAGCTGGTTTTGAATAGGCTGCTGGAGCTGGAGGTGTTTCTTCTACTTCATCTGATCTAAATTGAGGTTGGTTTGCACCAGGGTTGTTTACAGAATCATCTCCGTTAATACTAACAACCCTTTCTCCGTTAAAAAGTAATGTCCCATCTTCTAATCTTGTCATTCCTGGTATTTGTGCAAACTCATCAAACCCTTCTCCATTCTCTGCTGCTATTTCATTTTCAACCTCCTACTTAGAACATTTAATCAATTGGTTTTATCAAATTTAAATAAAGCTAATCAATCAATCACATAATTAAGGGGTGTGTGATTTTAAGAATTACAGCCCCCCCTCCCCTAGGGGGGATTATTTTTAAAGAAAATATACACCCCTAACAGTATTATTCATAAATCAAGTGAAAAATCAATAATAAATCAATCAATGAATCAATTTTGCATGCAAAGAAGAAGATAGAGAATAAGTTCCTGATAAAGGTCTTCTTGTGCAAGTATTATGAAGGGCAGGCAGGAGAGCAAGACAGATATTTGGTAGATCATGAGGAGGGGAACTGACATTTTGTTTCCAGGATATCTTTATATATCCTTCTCCAGGACAATACATGTAACTGGAAACTTGTATAAGAGCACAATGCAAACAATGAATAATGGATCTGTTTGTTCAATCATTTCAAAAAATGAAATAGTATTATTAATGTTTAAATAACTATTTTATTTTTAAAAGTAAGAAAATCATATATATTGTATGTCTTGTATTTTACAAGACATGCAATTAAATACAAGGAAAAGCTAGGACAGCCAGGAAACAAGAAGATTGGAAAAATGAGTATCTGCATTCTGCATTAAATACATGTATCAATTAATTTGTTTCATAAAAAAATCATAAATAAATAAATTAATAAAGTTAAAACAAGGAAAAGATAAATTTACACATTTGCAGATTTTTTTGGCTTGTTGAGAACTTGATTGCCCCCTGAAATTGTAAAAACAATTCACATGGGCAACTTTTATTTGCAGACCTTAAACCCAAGTAGTCATTCCTTCATTGGCTTTTAATAAAACTAAGCATTAAGTTTTCATAAAAAATAAAAATGGGATTCAAACAGTTTCAATATTTTTATTTTTAAAGTTTCTGATTTCATGTATTAATAAATGTAACAATACCAGAATGTCAATAATGATTAAAATTTTTATTTAAAGGTTTCCTCTTTTTCTGTTTGAATAAATTTTCTGGGTGTATAAAGAATATACATTAATACAATAAAAATGATATATGTTTGGTTGTATAGTGTGCACTGTATACTCTATAGTGTATATATATTTCCTTCTCATGATTTATACAGTTTTCACTCTATAATAATGTTCAATTGATACCTATATACAGCTTTTTACCACAAACAAAATATTGAGTTTAGGGAAAAAGGAAATAAGGTACTAGAACCTGCATGTTGAGTTAATTTCTATCTGCGACACTCCTTCTCCATGTTGTATTTGGTCTGCCTTTGCTTCTCTTCCCTGGTGGTGGGTTCCATCGAATACATTTCTTGGGGTTTCTCTGGTTATCTGAGCACATGGCCAAGCCAGTGTTAATTCACAACGGTACCTTTGTAAACTTAATCTGATCAATAATGTGGAAGAAAATGTCGTTTTTCCATCGTTTAATTCTGATCATTTCTCCACTGTTTCTAAAGCAATAAATGCACGTTACTTTTGAAAATAAACAAAAAATGGAAAAGCTAATACTTGAATCGGACAAAACAACCTATCAATGAAGAGTCACTTGGAAAAACTTCTACAGTCCCTTTAATCATTGTAGGTCAATTTTAAATTAAGTCTCCTTTCTGCATTGATAATGACGTATTTTTGGGTTTTCATTTTATGGAAAAGTTTCCTCTCATTTCAATTTTAATTCTAATAAATACTCAAAATACTTTAGGTTCCATGGCTAAGTATAAAAATCAACGAAACTGTCTGATTCGGTAAACAAGTGAAGGAAGTGCTTTGAAAAAAAGGGTAAAGTTATAGTTAATATAATAATAATAAAGTTATGAATTTCTATTTCAAGCAGAGTGTATGGTTTAAGTCCTAGTTATTCTGTTTTTTTTTCAAGAATTTGTTGAAAAAAATTTTTTTACAGAACTTTTCCAAAATCAATATTTTTGCGGTTAAAAAGTTTTCTGTCTGAATGTGATGCATCTATTAAAATTGTCTGGATTAAATTTAAAACATTCCCTGAAATATGTTCTGCGTCTGAAATATTCTGTGAAATGAGTTTTAGTTGGCTTAATATTCAGCAAAAACTGGGGGAAAGGGTGAGGAAAGATGGCGGAGAAACATTAGAGGGAAAGATGGCGGGAAAATATGGCGGAAAAATATGCTGGGGAAAGATGGCGGAGAAAGATGGTGAAAAATAAATAATTAATTTTTGGCTTAAATAGGTTTAAAAATAGCATATAGTTAATAATAATAATTCATAATATTTTTGATAAAAAAAAAAATTCTAGCTTAAACTATATACTAGCTCGAAAACCTTGAAATACTAAAGCTTCTATATAGGTATACATATTTTTTGGTATATTTACTTATAAAAACATATGCTCAACTTTTTGGAAAAGAACAATTATATTTACGTATTTTTAATTGCTTAGGTTTTCCAGAAACGTATTTTTACGAATAATTGTGTATACTTCTTACCAAGTAATTTTTTTTAAGTTTTCGGTTTTTATTTTATGTATTTTTACACGTATATTTTATTACTTAAAAAATTGTATTTTTTAGAGTTTATAAGTTTGATGCAAACCTAAAAATACGTATATTTTCGTAAATTTCAAATCAAGTTCTAAGGTCTTAATTTTTCGTACTTTGGCGTATTTTTCGGTTTTCGTTTACTTAATATAATCTCGGAATCTCAGCTGGACAAAAATGCATTTTAAGAATTAAAAAATATTTTATGATTTTTCAAGAAAATTCTTATGTAAGAAATTTAATGCAAAAATTTTGGTACATACAATGTTTCAAAATTTTGGAGTAAATTGATGATTTCATTAGAACAAATGTCAGTAAATTCACGATTTTTTGATAAATAGAAATCCTACTTTGAGTCTTTGAATTGGTATTTAATACGTAATTTTTACAGACAAAATGCATATATGAATGTTGATATATGATACAGATGAAGGAATGATGATGTTGTGAATTTGTGTAGGAGAATATTGGATTGGTGGATTGAAAATAAGTGATATCTATGAATGGATTTAAGAAATTTGTAGAATTAGTTGAATAGATATGAAAGAACAATGTGCTTGCAAAATTATTGTCATCTTCTTCACATTTTGGTTTTAGAACTTTTAAAAATATGTAAATTTATGTATAGGTAAAACCTATAAATTCCAAAAATTAAGAAATGTTTTTTTAAACCTAAATATAATTAAGTATAGGGAAAACCTAAAAATTCCTGCTTTTTGGATTTTTTTGGGTATTTTACATATGCATTTTACGTTTGTCATATACGTATTTTTACGGATTTAAAATATGTATTTTTACCAAGGAAATTGTTACGAAAATATGTATGTCATACATATGAAAAATACGTAATTTTACGTTTTCCAAACCTAAAAATACGTATATATACATATGTCTACGAGTTTATAGGTTTTCCGCGGTTAGTAGGGTGTTTTCACTACTGGCGCTGAATTTTCGAACATTCCTGGAAAAATGTCGTCTTTAATATGAAAAATCTCGAAACAGGAATAAATGTTTTCAAAAGTAACTCTCAGATTATAAAAAGTAAAAAATATTATGAAATATCAACTACATACAAATGCGTCGCAAAATTCTCGATGATTATAGGTTGTATATCTTATAGACGCAACAAATAGAAGTAAGATTATTAGCGATCAAAAGCGATTATTTTTTGCCGTAAGCCTGTACCCCCTTTAACTTTTTGCGAACACTCCATTTAAAGAATTAATGATATCTCTCTTTTTCTTTAGGAGAATTGATTTTTTTAAAGTGTGGTTATAAATTATATTTTGTTGGTTTAGCTCAATGAGGGCGGGAAGGCAAGCCTCACCTGTATAGGCTCCATTTCGCAATTTACTCACACCAATAGACTTGTGGCAACTCGCTCACCCGTTTGCGCTTCCTTAGCCGCACCCATATATCTTTCCCACTCATATATTGAGGTTTAAATGGTACCAAGAGAATCGAACACGCCCGTCTTAAAATGGGAGGTCACCTGAATTATTATCAAGAATTCCTTTAAAGAGGACAACAGGGGTGTATTTTAGAACGACATAGAAAATATTTCAGGGGGTAAATACATGTTTGCGTAAATTATTACTGTTTATTTTCAATTGTGGTTTCTCTACAAAAGTGAATTGCGCATTTCTACATATTGGAATTATAAGAAGTTATATAACTTTTAAACCTATAAATATCTTCAACATAATAGTTCAGATAAAGGGTTTAAATTTACTTTTGTGAATCGGGCTTCGCCATCATTGCAGGGAGCTGGTTATTAGAAATTACGCTTACAGTCCCTTTAATGGACAAGTGTTTAGCTAGCTGGGTAAGAATAGATTTGCTGTTCATTCTGTTCATTGATTTCAAATGGTTTAGTTGAAAAGGTTTTTAAATACCATTCCAGGTTAAGAGAGAGAATAAGTGTACTATATGATCCTGAGTAGCATATTCCAAGATGTTAACCTGGATTGCTCCAGGATCTGGGTTCTTGTTATATAATGGAATATTGAGAAGAATAAAATCTATTCATCTTCTTCAGTTTCTTAGTTTTCCCTGTTCTTCAGACATAAGATTGTAGTAATATCTATGCTTGTCTTTTTGTTTGTTTGAATTTTCGTCATGAAATCCCTCGGTCTGTTAGGACCAACGAAATATCTTAGCTCGGTTTTATTAAAGTTCTGAGTTGAGTAGGTTGATCTTTCTTCTGAGGAAAACTTAGTTACGCAGGCAAAGCTTGGTACAGGTTGTATGCATATGTACGTACATCTACATGGTGTCCCAATAAACATGGGAATTAAATAACGGTTTTTTTTGTATCAGGGATATAAAAGTTTAACACCGAAAAACTGCTAGTCTCGGGATTTCCAAATTGTGGTCTGCTATTTTTTTCACCTTCAAAATTGACGGAGATTTTAGAAAATATCTTTGTCAATTTTAAAGAGTCAAAGAAGGTAGACCACATTTTGGGAGGCTCATTTGAGGTTTAATCTTTTTTGATGGATTTTATGTCATTTATCAATTGTCGAAAATCAAAGACGATTTCATTCGTCTCTCAATTCGTAAGTTTATTGGGACACCCTGTACATATAAGAGGAGTTGATCAGGTTCCTAAATCCTTACCATCACATAAATAGTTCCAGCTATAACACTTATATAAGAGGAGTTGGGAGGTTGTAGCTAAAGAAAGAATAATTACTACTCCCCTTGGCATGTCTAGGGGGGGGCCTAGGGGTTGCACAGGGTTCTCGCTCCCCCCCCCCCCCACTACGCTAAAGACCACAATCGGAGGACGTAATGAGGTCGACCACGGTGGCATCTCTGGATGTCCTGGATGTTGAGATTTTTAATCTGAAAAAATAATTCCCGATAAAAGACGACCACAAATATAAAAGACGACATTCTGTGACATATTTCTTCATTAATCTGATATCCAGACAGTCCTAAAATGCACCAGACAGGGGTGGTAAGTTTTGTAAATTTATTTCTACACAAAAAAAATCTTTTAACCGATTGAAATTTCAAAATTTCGTAAAATTTGAACTATTAAAAATATATTTAAATCTACAAAATCAATGTAATCCCCCTGTCTGCAGCTGCAGTAATCTTCGGTCTGTCCGGTCGCAGACTGCAATGTTTATGAAAACAGTGAAAGAGCACACCTCGCACACTATAATCGCGGATTTTACAACAACTTAAAGCTCTGAAAATCAATTTCGCTTAAATTACGTTGCAACTCATAAGTGAACTTTTAGAGCTAAATATTCTGCAGTTTAGTTTGTGAAGTGATGAAATATTTTCTACGACTTGCGCTTTCATTTCATATATAATGATATTTTTACTCTGCGCTGCAAAATATTCTGCACAACAGTTTTATAGTCGAGGTTTCCAAGGTTAAATCTACAATCGGAAATCAGTTCGACATGAGATTCGAAGTTGACAACTTGGTTTTTAAGAATAAGAATAATTCTTAACTACAAAAAAGTAATGTAAACTAATCGTGATCATCACATAAAGATTTTACTTTCAATTAAGTAGAAGGTTCTGGTAACTTCCTACAGAACGATTTTTGGACCCCCCCCCCCCCCTCCCTCCTCGCTTTTGTACTTATTTTTTTAATATAGATTTTTAGGTAGTTTTAAAAAAGAAACTCATGGATTAAGTTGGTCATGTGGCCGCGGTGCCCGGTCCCCTAGCCTGTCCTAGCCGCGGAGTTCGGCCCCCTAGCCTGTTCTATCCGCAGCGCTCGGCCCAGAAAGTGTCTACACATAACTAACCCTAAATACACACTAATCTTGTTGAAAATTGTTTAAATTGAAGGGATATTTCTTGGCCCCAGAAATCGGCCTAACCTAACCCTGAAATAATTCAAAATAATTATTTTTTTTTGTTGAAATTAGTCGAAATCTAATTCAATTCATGTACAAATTTATGGGGGGGGGTCCAAAAATCGTTCTCTAGGACAGACCCAGGGTTTGCTCGTTTTTTAAGAACCAAAAATATTTGGGAAAATAATTACTATGCACAATTTAATTAAATAAACCAAAAAATATTGTTTTTAAAATCACAATTAAGTTTCAAATAAATATGTAAATTGCTTCGGTTTATTACGTGTTTGGCCATAACGTACAGAGCGTCCCATATCATATTATATTATCTCCAAGCTTTAACGCCAAAACACGCAAATAATACAATTCAATTTCAAATTCATGCTATATTCTTAGTCTTAGCATCTTTAAATATTTTTTCGCACAAGTAAGAGAAATTCAAATTTATTTCGTAAAGTATTGAAATTCAAAATTTTAGTTAAACGTTCAATCTTATATTTACTTTAGCTTAACGTGGAGAAAAGAAACTACAGATTAGTTTTAAAATGATTGTTGAATTACAGATAAAGAAACTACAGATTGGTGTTAAAATGATTGTTGAATTACAGATAAAGAAACTACAGATTGATGTTAAAATGAATATTGAATTACAGATAAAGAAACTACAGATTGGTGTTAAAATGAATTTTGAATTACAGATAAAGAAACTACAGACTGGTATTAAAATGAATGTTGAATTACAGATAAAGAAACTACAGATTGGTGTTAACATGAATATTGAATTAAAGATAAAGAAACTACAGATTGGTATTAAAATGAATATTGAATTACAGATAAAGAAACTACAGATTGGTGTTAAAATGAATATTGAATTACAGATAAAGAAACTACAGATTGGTATTAAAATGAATGTTGAATTACAGATAAAGAAACTACAGATTGGTATTAAAATGAATATTGAATTACAGATAAAGAATGTCAGAAAGATGAGTATGGACGGAGTTTTGAAGGACTTCTTACAAACTACGAGCTCTAGGTATTATTATTATTTATATTTGTTTGTTTATTTATTTATTTATTTTGCCGGTTTACATGTCGAGTTCCATCGTGCTGGGTCCAATGGTACTTTTTTGAAGATTTTTTATTTGCGGGGTGGAGATGATTTTCGTGATCTAGGCTCTAGGGGTGAAATTAAAAATTAGACATTAACTGGGAAGGTTTTCCACCCTTTTTGTTACCACTTATCTAAAAAACTTTATTTATTCTGTGATTATAATCCTAAACTTTTTTTCAAGATTTTGTCGATTGAGAAAAATTATCTTTCAAGAAATTGAATAATCCTGGGGCACCATGTACTAAAAAATGCGTTCTTTTTATAAATGTTTTCATATTTATTATAAATAACCTCAATAGATAGGTCGAACAATTAGATAGGACAGTGCATCCCTAAAAAATATTTTTTATGTGTGTCTAGTATTAATGAATAAATACCATAGATAAAGACAGATAGATTGCGCATAAGACGACATTTTTTAACTTACCAGATATATATATACAGAGTGCAGTGCAGTGTATATGAGTTCTGTAAGCAGAAATTTGAATTTAGTTTAGTTTAGTCTTTCTCCAATTCTTGTCAATATGAAACATTGCTCTTTAAATATGGAAAAATTTTAAATACCTCTTGTGTAGCAAATATTGTAGCAATCCCCATATTTGTTAACCTGAGAATACCTAGATAAACATGAGCTAAGTAACATGATTAAAACATGCATTGTGACTAGATTAACTACGTTTATATATATCCATGTTTATCTTCTAAATATGTACATGTACTTAAATTAGACCGTAAATATGTGTGGAGATAGTTTAAATACGTTACATCTATCCTTGCTAGGCTTATAATTACGTACATTAAGCCCTTTCAATGTATGTATATATAACCTCTGTCATACCCACATTGATATTGCTTAACTATGTTATATTTAACAGTATATAACTTGTTATTACGCTGTTAAAGACCCAATTCTAATCTAAACTGAAGAAATATACCTTAGTTGATATAGAAACTCTGCTTTGATTACAGTGTTGAAAGTAATTTGGTTTTGTTGAAACATACGAACTGATTGCTATTGTCTGGTTGACATAGCAAACGATATCGCGCCCAGTGGTAGTGGCGTTGATAGTTCACGATATTGTTGCCGGGTGGATCATGTACTGTTTGAGACATTGATCAATAGATCGCTATTGTCCAGTTGAAATAGCAAACAAGAACGCGCCCAGTGGTAGTGGCGTTGATAGTTCACGGGATTGTAGTCGTGTGGATCATGTCCTGTTTGATACATTGATCAATTGATTGCTAGTGTCCGTATTGACACGATAGCTTACAGGATTGTATCCTGCCCTATGATTTGGCGTTGATAGTTACGAGCTTCCGATTGATATCGATAGCTAATGAGATAGTATCCAAGGTTTAAACATTGATAGCAAAGTGAAACTGAACTGTACCTGGATAGATATAGCTTTGAAAAATTGTTATGGAGTAGGCGTTTACTACACATAAACTGAAGATATATATACATAAACTTCAGATAATTATATGACCTTTAATTTATATTCAATTCAATATGCTAAACAAAAATGAAATCATCAGTGATAAATTATTATCATGAAATTCATTAAAACACCACTACCCCGCTTGTCATTTAAGTACACTTTGACCCCTAGAAGTGTGAGTTCACGGACTTTTATTCATCTATCGGAAATCTTATTAACTTTAAAGGGAGTGTTCGCGAAAAATGAAAGGGGGTATAGGCTAAATGCGATAAAAAAGCGCTTTTGATCGCTACTAATCTTACTTCTATCTGTTGCGTCTATAAGGAGAAAATTGTAAAAGATGTCTCATACCGAATAACTTAGCGGCCATACAAATTGAGAAAATTGCAACATACGACTTAGACCATAAAAAATCAATTTATTTGCAAACAAATCATTTAGATATTACATCCTATAGTCATCGGTTATCTTTCGCCACATTTGCGTATAGTTTATATTTTATAATATTTTATTTTTTAGTAAAAGGTTTTTAACGAATTTCGAAAACTGTGAGTGGTGCACGGCATTCTTAGATAGTTGTGCAAGCGACAAGAGAAATAAACAAATTCAAAACAAATTAATTAAAAAATATTATAAAATATAAACTATACACAAATGTGGCGAAAGATAATCGATTACTATAGTTTGTAATATCTAAATGATTTGTTTGAAATTAAATTGGTTTTTGTATGGTCTAAGTCGTATGTTGCATCTTTCTGAATTTGTATGGCTGCAAAGTTATTCGGTATGAGACGTCTTTAACAATTTTCTCCTTATAGACGCAACAGATAGAAATAAGATTAGAAGCGATCAAAAGCGCTTTTTTATCGCATTAAGCCTATACCCCCTTTCATTTTTCGCGAACACTCCCTTTAACTATAGTGAGTAAATGTCGAATTCTAAGTCAGTGGAATTATTTTATTTAAATTTTAAAGATGATTTATATTTATTAAAGTTATAAAACTTTTGTATCAATTTTTAACAGATCTGTCATGGTGTCATGATGATTTTTTTTCAGTTTATTTTGTTTGGATTTTTATTATCTATCTTTGTTGTTTTGTCACTACTCACTAGCGTTTTTCGAATAGTTTAGATTCTTAGAATTCAAAAGATTTTTTACTATATTTCGGTACACTAGACGGGCTGGTACGAGTAAGCGAGTTAACTACATTGTTGGAACAAATTACAGCGGTGAACTTAAAAACTATCCAAAAAAAGGATGGCAAAAAAATAAAAAATAAATTACATTTTCGGGCATTTTTCTCATTAATGTTGTTGAAAGCTCAATTGTTGGTTTTTAAAAAAGCTTTGTCTGCATTTATTAATCAGAAGACTGTCCTAACTCAAGTAAAGAGGTTTAAAAGAAAATAAATCAAGTATTCTCCTTTTAATCGAAAATGTTTTGTTTAAAGTGGTTGCAGATGTGTTTTTCTTCAAAAAATGTTTAATTTTAAAAATAGATTTCAAATCACCAAATCGAAATTTCATAATTTGATGAAAAAAAGAAGACGACAAGAATGTTTCTGCAGTATTTCCATTTCATTTTCAGTGAATCTGGGTCTAAGAAAAATCTTCATGATTTACTGATTTTTGTATTTTGTTTAAATTTTTCTTCCCTTTTTTCGATTTTGTCATGCTAAAACTTGATGAACCATTCAGAGACAAGGAGAGTTTTAATAATCTCTTATTTTTGTTAATTTTTTCCCCTTGGATCCCTCGCACTGGTTTTTTGAAACTTTGTTTATTAGGCTACCGTTCACATCACCAATAGAGAAGAGGTTGTTGGGATGGAAGAAAGGAGAATTCAAAACAGAACAGGTTAGTTCTTTTCAGGATCCTTTATAAAGGGTTGATTGTATTTTAGGATCCTTTATAATGGGTTCATTGCATTCTCGGTTCCTTTATTAAGGGTTGGTTGAATTCGAGAATCCTTTATAAAGGGTTGGTTGCATTTCAGGATCCTACATAAAGGGTTAATTGTATTGTTGGATCCTTAATAACGGGTTGGTTTTATTCTAGAATCCTTTTTAAGGGTAAGTTATATTTCAGGATCCTTTATAAAGGGTTTGTTGTAATTCAGGATCCTTTATAAAGGGTTGGTAGCATTCAAGAATCCTTATGAAGGGTTGGTGACATTCAAAGATCCTTATGAAGGGTTGGTGACGTTTAAAGATCCCTTATAAAGGATAGATGACATTCAGTTATTTGTTTGGCTTGATTTTAAATCTATCATCTACAGAAAGGGTAATCAATGTTGGAAATCACCGTGATGCCCCACCAAAATATTTAAAAAAAATTTTATGTTTTACATCATTTTCTTTGAAATTTTATGCTGAATTCATATCTGAAAAGCGCTTTTAAAATTATTTCAAATCAATGAAGTTACAGCCAAATAACGGTCCAAAAATCTGTATTTTTTACTTTTTTAATGTTTTCTGACTCATCCAATTTTGATTTTTTCATATAATCGCTTTTTAGATTTGAATTCAGCATAAAATTTCCAAGAACATTTTTTGGCGGATAATTTCCTCAGTGGTCAATTTTTTCAGATTGCTCTAGCTCCAAAAATAATGATGGCTGATCCGAAAGTTTAGTTAAAAATGAAACCTGAGACTAACAGCTCATGATTTAAAAAATAATTTCGAAAATCTTTTAATTTTTACATACTTTATGATGAACGTATGAAAATGAGACGTGGAAAATCAAATATTTGAAAAATCCGGGAAATCGATTTTTAATTTACGCCCAAAGAACAAAAATGTTTACATCATGAAATAACTGAAATTTAGAGCTTTCTAATGACACCTTGAATGTAAAAATTAAACGAAAATTGTTTCTTCAGTAACTAATACCCCTACTGCTCAGTTTTTTCTGGTACACCCTGTATATATATTTATTTAAGGAGGAGAAGTGGTGTGAAAAGGCGGTTAAAAGTTTGGTGAAGAAACTTAGAAAGAGCAATGGACTTGAGGCAACAAATATACAAATATACAAATATACATATATATATTACATATCAATGGACTTGAGGCAACAAATATACAAATATACAAAATATATATATATTACATATCAATGGACTTGAGGCAACAAATATACAAATACAATGGACTTGAGGCAACAAATATTCAAATTTACAAAATATATACATATATTAATCAATTTTAAAATCTAATAGATTTTACTGATTTAAATTTGAATTTTTCTTCTTTGAAATTAATATTTTCCTTTTCAATAAGTCTAATTTAATTTTAGATTAGGTTTTTTCCCTATAAATTTCTTTAAATTATTAATATTTCTGTTAACTTTGATAAATTGATTGTTATTGAATATCAATAATGAGAAATTAAACTCTGTATGGAATCAGTCATCAATTTTTATAATATCTGTTTAAACCTTATCAGACACATGTTTTTCTACGATAAATATTTCCAGCGCTATTTTTGTCTATTTTTATGAAAAGCCAAGAAATGTAATTAAATGAACTAATTAAAAATGTGTTATTCACAAAATTGAGATAAAATTTCCTTTCTCTGCAAATTAGCAATTCATCACAAAATATTATTTTACTGCGCACATTGCTCTAAAGCAGGGTTTCATATTTTCCTAAATATATCAGAACCTAATCCAGGGGAAATAAGTTCCAAAACTAACACTTGGTCCATTTCTAACACAATTTCTAAGCCGAGCTGAACAAAACTACCCTACACATTTATTAAAGATAAGTGATAATATATATCAAAAGAAGAAATGTCAACTTTAAACTAATAATAAGATTTGAGAACTAAAAATTAGGTTTTTATCATAATTTATTTCCTTTTCTAAAATATCCCTATTTTAACACAATTACCGCATTTCAGCTCATGTCGTGTTTTTGGAACATATCCTGGTTTTGAGACAACTACTCAAATTCATTTCAACGTCAATTTTTAAGCATTTACCCACTTACGCCACAAAACAAGATTTTTTTCAAAAGGGTAGCCTAAACAAAATAAAAATAATAACATACATTTCTTTTATAATTATAAAATCATTACGGCATTGAAAAACCAAATTATTATTATTTTTTGTTCTTGCATTGTAATGTAATTGATTTAAAATTTTTGAAAATAAATCATCCTTTTTCTTATTTAACAAAAAATGTGGGAACTTAGACTCCAGAAAGTGGAAGGGAGAGGAAAGATGGTTTTGTCTCGAAAACGTACGGCAATGATTCCAAATTAATTCCAATATGTTTGAGAATGGAAAACCTGACAATCGACTTGAAAACGGTCATGGGTTCAAATATAAAAAGAACTTCTTTTATAATTTTAATTTCAGAAAATAATTTAAAATTTGAAATTGTGGTCCAGGTCATGTTTAATAAAATGCTGGTTATAGTTTTTCTATACACTTTTATCTTATCTTATATGGGCCGGAATCCTAAAAACCCAGTCTTTCAATTTGTGTTAGAAATGGGCCAAGTGTTAGTTTTGGAACTATTATCCCCTGTAATCCTCTCTATTCGTTTTATACCTGTTTGGACTCAAGGAACCCATATATCAATTAAAGTACGTCGTTTACGGGCCTTTTATGTAACCACATCAAAAAAAAAAACATTTTTGCACAAATTTAAACATTATATACCATGGATAGACTAAAATGTCGACTGTGAAACTATTGGATTTTATTTGGATTTCTGTCTTTTAATGAAAGCCTTTTGACGAATTGTTTTAATTAAACCAAAGAAGCAAATCAAACTATTAATGTAGGAAAAGAACGGGATGAATTTCGTACAGTCGTCTCAGAAGTCATACTATTTACCCTATAAGTTTTTTCATGTACACAATACATTTTTTCATGTACAATACATTGTTTCATGTACAATCAATACACGTTGTACATTGTTCCATGTACAGTCCATTGTTCCATATACATGCATTACATTATTCCATGTTCATACATTCTTCCATGTACAGTACATTGTTCTATATACAGTACCTTTTTACATTTACAGTACATTTTTCCATGTACAGAACATTGTTCCATGAACAGTAAATTGTTCCATGTACAGTACATTGTTCCATGTACAGTACATTGTTCCATGTCCAGAACCTTGTTCCATGTACTGTACATTGTTCAATGTACAGTACAAGGTTCAATGTACAGTACAAGGTTCAATGTACAGTACATTGTTCAATGTACAGTACATTGTTCGTTCAATGTTCAGTATCATTGTCCAATGTAAAGCACATTGTTCCATGTATAGTAAGTTGTACCGTGTACGGTACATTGTCCCATATACAATTGTACAGTGTCTAGTATATTGTTGTTACTGAAGGAACTGGAAAGAACGATAAGTACAGCTGATCAGAGTTCTAAGGAATAATTTTTTTGGCTTTGAGCTAGTCTACTTGGGGGTTGGGTAGTCTTTCACAAGTCAATGTTGTACTTCAGGTATAGCAGTTTAAAATATAATATCCTGTTATCCTATCATGTTCTTCAGGTATAGCAGTTTAAAATATAATATCCTGTTATCTTATCATGTCCTTCAGGTATAGCAGTTTAAAATATAATATCCTGTTATCCTATCATGTACTTCAGGTATAGCAGTTTAAAATATAATATCCTGATATCCTATCATGTACTTCAGGTATAGCAGTTTAAAATATAATATCCTGTTATCCTATCATGTACTAATATATACCCTTTACATCATGATAGCCTAGTTACAGTATTAGAGTATCCTAGTTTTCTTGTTTATATCCTAATATCCTCGATTCAAAGTACCCTCTAATCCTAGTATCCTCAAATCCTAGTATCCTCAAATCCTAGTACCATTTAAACCTAGTATCCTTGTGTCCTAAAGTATCCTAGTAGCCCTGTTTTCTTGAATCCTTTTTATCCTTGTATCCCTCAGTTATACAAGTATCCTAGTATCCTAGCATCCTAGCATCCTAGTAGCTTAGTATCCTAATATACTAGTATCCTGCATTCTGCATAGTGCATATCTAGAAAAATCTACAGTGAAACCTATAAAACTTTGGAACAGGAATTGACAATTGTCGGACCCAAGTTATGATTATAAATAGTCCCATGCACATTGCACACGAAACACAGCAATTGTGTAGTCAACACAGACTCTTTGACTTTTAACTACATCAAATACCATAAAATTGCTGACATGTCGTCATCCTATTCCACAGATTGATGGTTCTTACAGGAGGCAAGATAAAACACATGATAAAAGTTCAAGTTTAGAATTTTTCCCTTCACATGCAAATATATTTTTAATGTTCTAGGTTGGAACAAAGAAGGGATTACCTCACGTTATATACTGTCGACTGTGGAGATATCCAGACCTTGGTTCACATCATGAACTTAAACCTGTGGATCATTGTACATATGCCTTCCATCTCAGGTTCTAGTTTATACAATATACCTATTCTATAGATATCTATAGAGATCTATCTATCCATCTATCTATCTCTATCTATCCAGACCTAGGTTCACATTATGAACTTGAACCTGCAGAGCACTGTACTAGGTTGATCTATGTATCTATCTAGTTGGTTACAAATAATCTATTTATCTAGTGGTTTATTCTATCATGTATCTATTAAACTATCCAGTTAACTATGTATTGTTCTGTCCTCAGTTATATCAAAATACTCTTTTTTTCCCCATTGATATTTCAGATAAGGAAAACCATTTAATATTGATTTTTAACAATGCGTAAACAAGATCTGTTGAGACGGGATATTAAACATGTTTACACTCAACTAAGGAATATATTCTTTTGTTAAAGAATGATCGTATTTAAAGAAGAAAAATAGTGTTCAACTTTTGTTTAGGAGGGAGCAGGTTTGCGTGAACCCGTATCACTATAATAGAGTGGACACCCCCTCCCTGCCTCCCATCATGGTCCCTAAGGTACTTTTACCAGGGTGGATAATTTTGCCCGTGGAATAAAACAAAAAATTAAAATTTTAAAGAAAGAATTCAAAAAAAGCAATTTTTTAGCCTGTTTTACCCTCAGGGTACCCCATAAGTTAGCTCAAATGTTAGCCAATTTTATCCAGCCGTTTGGTGAGCTTTAGCTGACATACAGTGAAACCGTTAATAACAAATACATCGAAAGAATTCATCAAATGTCGTATTCTTCACATTCTGATAATGGAATATTGCAGAAATTTAATTTTTTAATTAAATGATTATATGGAACACTTAAAAACTGTTCCCGCATATTCATGGCTATTTATAATATTGCAGAAATTTAATTTTTTAATTAAATGATTATATGGAACACTTAAAAACTGTTCCCGCATATTCATGGCTATCTATATATTTTCGCATATACTGAAATTTACGTTAATAGTATAAAACGAAGTATAGTAAAAATTCTTCCTATGTATTCGTTATTAAGGGTTTCACTGTATAAATATAAATGAATCAGGGAAGAGCTTTTTTATATAGATTAGCTGGAGTGATAGGCGTCGTCCGCGGGATTTAAAATATATTTTGAGAGAAAAATATATTATGAAGATATCTTTGTTTAAGCAAATTTTAACAAATTCGCAAGCTGTGATTTTTAGGTTGTAGCCTAAAGACAAGCATAAAATGAGGCTGTGAATTTTTCCAAACAAAAATATTCACTGTAATGATGCACGTTTAGGGATTTTGATAAGAATCTTGTTTGGCATTTTAAATCCAGAATAATTTAAATTGCATTAACATTCACTTCAAACGGCCAGTGTTCATTTCGATAATTTATTGGAAATTGTTTATTTATTTCCTTGTGTAAGGTCATTGTTACGTAGTCATATTTAATTGTGAAATAATATTTTAAGCACAACGCAGTACAAATGTTTCTTTTTGAAGCTTCGTTATGGGGAAGCTTTATGGATGATCAAATTTTCCAAAATTTGCTTATAACAAAATTCAATTTTTGAAAATTTTGAAAATCCACGAAATTATTTTTTAAAAATCCGCAAATTTTTCTTTGTTTTTTTTCACAATGTACACAAAGAGAACATGTTCACAATTGAAATAGAAGATGGGCGCGAAGCGCCTAAACGCCTAGTTTACATTTACAATATACATGATATGTGTTTGTTTTAGAATCATCACAGCGATATTCCTACAACCCTACCTGAGGTTCCCAGTCTGGATAAATTAAGGTAAAATATCCAGGAAAAAAATATTTAAATAATTTTAAAAACAAAGGAATTAAGTCTTAGCCACTAACTCTGATTTTCTAATCCCGATATCTTTGCAATACAGTGTTGTAGACCTTTGATATTTCAAACTATTCATTCTGTTGGATCATATAATATAAGTTTGAAATATCAATGGTTTCCGCCATCAGCTAGCAAAGATACATGGTTTAGAAAATTTTAGGTAGAGGAAAAGATTCATTTCCGTTTTTAAAAGGAAGTTAGAAGATTTTTTTGAGGATGCTTAATTTTTTTGTGCTCAGCGCAACATTTAAAACATTCTAGGCGAGGGATGAAAACTTTAAAGAAAATAAATATCCCTGGGAAGAAAGTGAACTTATCATATTTTTTTTACTTCTTGAGCTAATTTTTACGAGTTCTGTATATTTTAAAATGTTTAACTTTCAAATCACAATGACAGTAAGATATTTTAAAACTTCATAATTCTAAGATTATATGATTTTTTGTACAATTTCTAAACCTGTGACCGAATTTAGTGAATTTGAATTACATCGCTGAATTACCTCCTGCCGGTTCAAATTTAAACCAACGGCTCAAAGTTAATGATTAAAGAATAATTTAAATCGGTGATTCAAATTTGAACCGTTGTTAGGCAGTTCAAATTCATTAATTTCGGTCCCTGGCTTGATATCAAGATACAAGAATTATAATATAATAATTTAAACCCTAAATGATATCTCAGCTCTGACACACAGTACACTAGTTTTATAGGTATATTGTTGGCATTGTTCAAGGCTAAATGTAGTTATTAATTCAATAAAAGCAGTGAGTTCAGACCATAACAACATAAACTAGGTCAGCCAAGCCAAGTCAACACTTTTACTTTCATCATAGAAGCAGATTTTGATGACCTTTTACTTGAACTGTATTAGATATCAATCTATTCTTATTTTATGAAGTAGATAGAAATGTGAAGTTTAACACATTTTTAAATCCAATAACTCATCATATAAAGGAAGTTTGTCTCTATAAGATTTCTTCCTGTTCCAGTCTCAAAGAATATGAAAACTTAACTTTGAAGGCTATTAAATTTTAACGACCTTTTTTTTGAAAAATATTACTTCGTATTTTGGATGATATGACTATTGACGATGTATATTGTATATACATATTGATGGTTTATTTACAAATATTTACAAATATATCCATAAAAGCTTTTTGTTTATTTCTAGTTGCTAGCAAAATTGTTAAAGTTAGAAATTTTTCTAACGTAGAAAAACTACCATGTCTTTCACATAATTGATCATGTAAATTTTAAAAGACTACCGTTGTGAATCGGACATTTCTCTCTTAATGGAGGGTTTTTTCGAATTACGGCATGTCCTTTTAGGTCAAAGTACAAAGGAATAAACTCATTTGATCTTTACAACTTGAAAGTTAATTTTTTCGTATTTCAAACTCAAATTCACTCTTAGATCTAGAAGCATTTATGGTATAAAGTATCAATGGTGTACAATATAGGGATTAAAAATATGAGTTTTTGACGAGTAATTAGTTATTTTAGTATATATCCTTATCATTAACTGTGTCAAGATCAAGAGGTCTGCTAATAAACCGGCATTGAGAATATTTATAGAGTTTTTCTAGTTCCTATGCAAGTGCAACATTTCTGCAAATCATTGTGCATCAAAGTTTTTAAAAATAATGCATCTATATAGTTCATCTATTTTTTACAATATTTAGATTTTTTATTTATCCGGGTTGTTCATGTAGTTTTTCTTATTTTAAAACAAAGAAAGTTTTAATAATATAAAAGTACAACCCCCCCCCCATATTCCTCTTGATGTTGCGCAACATGCAGGATTGCAGATTTCTGCATCTCGTAAACTAGTTTAGCATTCTACACATTCAAACCTTGTTTTCAAACTCAGTGCTTAGGATCCGGATACGTTGGATCCCAAGATTGGGATTTCTAGATCCGGATCCGCAAAAATATGCGTATCCAAGTTTCCGGATCCAAGGGGAAGAATATCATCCAAAAGCTTCAAACTAAATTTGTTTTACTCTCAAACCCCAAATCTAAACTTTTGAAAAAAGAGAGATTATAAAAATGTCCTATCTCTGAATGGGTCTTCAGGTTTTTGTATAAAAAGAAGCGAAACAATTAATAATTGGACAATTCTGCTTTGTAAAAAATAATTCAGTAAATATTAAAGAAATGCTCCCCAGTCAAACCCAGCTGACCGTCCAGATAGACTTCAGAGCCTAAGACCTTGACTAATGCTTTATAACTACCTCAAATATTGAAGTGTATGGTCCACTTTCCCTCTCTTTCAGATGGCCGTGGAGGCGTTCAAACTAGCAGCCTTGAGGCCATCTCATGTCCTTAATTCGTTGCCTTTTGGTTTGACTGGGTCATAACCTGGATCCGGATCCATTTTTTCCAGTGCGGATCCAGGATCCAGATCCGCATCAAATTTATATGAATCCCAAGCAATGCTTTTAATATGCATTCTTAATTCCAAGATCAGAATGGGATATTCTTAATTTCCGATTAGAATTGGATATTCTTAATCCATGGATTAGAATTGGACATTCTTCATTCATGAATTAGAATTTGATAGTCTTTATTCGTGGACTTGACTTGGATATTCTTGATTTGTGGATTTGAATTGGATATTCTTTATTCATTAGAGTTGGATATTCTTAATTCGTGGATTAGAATTGGATGTTCTTAATTCATGGATCATAGTTGGATATTCTTAATTCATGGATCAGAGTTGGATATTCTTAAATCATAGATCATAGTTGGATATTCTAAATTCATGGATCAGAGTTGGATATTCTTAATTCATGGATCATAGTTGGATATTCTTAATTCATGGATCATAGTTGGATATTCTTAATTCATGGATCATAGTTGGATATTCTTAATTCATGGATCATAGTTGGGTTGGGTCATCAGTTCCTGGATCAAGCTGTGTAAATATCTCAATTTAACTCAAACTAGTTTTACTCTTATATACATTGAAGGTCAAGAAATTTTACATTTTGGACAGAAATATAAATCACAAGGAAGTTTTGTTAAAATCTTAATAAAACAAAATAATGCTTATTGAATTGTTCATTCTTTTATTTAATGTTTTATAGTATTGTACGGTGGGACTAATAAACCCATTTCACTGAATAAGTTGATCAATGCAACTATTTCAAATGCATAAAAGATTTCTGACATATCGTCTCCTCATTTCCCTTTGTCTCGATGTACATTTCCTAAATTATAAAATATATCTAAGAAATTAAGCCTTGTAAACTTTTTTTTAAACTACATTAATATTTTGTGTTCAGCAACTGCTTAAATAACCTGACAGGGGGAACCCCTGCCACACCCTCCACATCCTCCGGATACCTCACAGAAGACTCAAACGGGAACGCCTCTCCGCAAAGTCAACGGATGGTGGAGGACTTACATCTTGGAGCTAACCCTGTTCCCTCCCTGTCCTCCCCGTGCTCCCTGCCATCCGTCTCATCACCTGGTAGTCTACCCTCTCCAGGTACACACTTTAACTTTGTCCAAGTACACACTTCAACCTTCTCCAGGTACACACTTTACCCCTCTCCAGGTACACACTTTAATCCTTACACACTTTAACCCTCTCGAGGTACACACTTTAACCTTCTCCAGGTACACACTTAAACCCTCTCCAGGGACACACTTTAACCTTCTCCAGTATTGTTTAGGTAGTCTAGTCCCAGGTCTGGAGCTTGAACCAGTGATTTAGGTAGTCTAGTCCCAGGGCTGGAGCTTGAACCTGTGTTGTTTAGGTAGTTTAGTCCCAGGTCTGGAGCTTGAACCTGTATTGTTTAGATAGTCTAGTCCCAGGTCTAGAGCTTGAACCTGTATTGTTTAGGTAGTCAAGTCCCAGGTCTGGAGCTGGAACCTGTGATGTTTAGGTAGTCTAGTCCCAGGTTTAGAGCTTGAACCTGTGATGTATTGTTAAGGTAGTCTAGTCCCAGGTCTGGACCTTGAACCTGTATTGTTTAGGTAGTCTAGTCCCAGGTCTAGAGCTTGAACCTGTATTATTTAGGTAGTCTAGTCCCAGGTCTGGAGCTTAAACCTGTGATGTATTGTTTAGGTCGTCTAGTCCCAGGTCTGGAGCTTGAACCTGTGATGTATTGTTTAGGTAGTCTAGTCCCAGGTCTGGAGCTTGAACCTGTATTGTTTAGGTAGTCTAGTCCCAGGTCTGGAACTTGAACCTGTATTGTTTAGGTAGTCTAGTCCCAGGTCAAGAGCTTGAACCTGTATTGTTTAGGTAGTCTTGTCCCAGGTCTGGAGCTTGAACCTGTGATGTATTGTGAACCAACCTTCTGGTGTTCTATTTCCTACTACGAGATGAATAACAGGGTGGGAGAGAACTATCACGCATCCCAGGTACTAATTATTAAAGGGAATTGTTTCCAATTTACTGGATGAATCCTGAAAACCACAAAATAACAATAATTTTTCTCAAATTAACAACGAAAACTTTTAAAAAACAAACTCAAATATATCCATTGAAATTAAACTTATTAAAATGTCTGTCGCCTTAGGTGCTTTTAAAATATAAAACACTTTCCCCTTTTTTCATAGATTTTAAACTAATAATTCATAATCAAAAATAATATTTGGGTTGTCTTGTGTACTTTTTTTAAAGCATTATATCGAATTTCATGACTAATAATCAAAGCCAAAAATGATTGGACATTTTATGAACGATGAGTATTATTCTAATATTAAAATGATCAATTCTGAAATCGTAGTTCTTTAATGAGAAACTTTTACAATTAAAAAAGCAGTTAAAGAAGATTGGATGCAGTTTAAGAAAAAGTGAATCTGAAACAGAAAGACAAGTGAAATAGAAAAGAAAAGAAAAAGGAAAAAGACGGAATTTGAAATTGTGAAAAGGAAAATATTAATTTCAGGACAGTGTTACAGTCGATGGATTTACAGACCCAAGTTCTAGTGACAGGTTCATTTTATTATCTATATAATAAAACAAGACATTCATATATATGTTGCGTATAGCCGGCCAAAGGGCTGGACCGATTGGGCTGAAATTTGTTGTGGACACTCATTGGTGGCCAGGGGGTGTAATAGGCCATTACCATTACCATTACCATTGCCATTACCATTGCCATTTCTTAATGCAAACATTGATAAGTATAATATTTTCCTCCTTGGTCCTAGCCACAGCGTTCGACCTCTAATTCAGTCCTCCCCTCGTTGCGCTCGGCTCTGAAAATAATATCTTAATCCCTTTAAAACATTATAAGGTTTATGAGTTAGAGATTAGCGCTAGCTCAATAAAAGCGTCAACCTTTGATTATCTAGTTTGATACAGGGTGTCCAAATAACTAAATGCCGACTTCAATATCGTCTTTGTTCCGTGCTGTAAATTATAAAGTGAAAACAATTTTAGTAGTATAACAGTTAAAGTAGATTTAAAATTCAGTGATGGTGACGGACCAAACCTCTGTAGAGTAAAAAAGTAGATGTTAGTTCCACATTTATTGAAAATATATTTCGGTCTGGGTTGACCCTCGTCAGTTCTAACAATATAATAACCATCAAAATCGATAAAAAAAAAATAAAAAAATGTAAAAATCACAAGAATATAAACAAACAAAAAGATTATTCAAAATAAAAATTTGGGCTGTCAAATGGACATAAGGGAAAAGAACTCAGATTATGAGATGGAAAAAAGATAATTTGCAAATATTCACTTTCTAAAAAAATGTTTTTAGACAATTATTATTCCTTGAGATTGTTTCTTCACAAAGATTAAAAACAAACTGTTGTCAACCATTAACATTAAGACCCCCCCCCCCTTCTATGTAATGTCGTCTTCAACTTAAAAGCTCCTCTCGGAGACGAGAAACCAAACCAAACAATTTCAGCCCGCTTTTCTTCTTTGTTCTCCGACAACGGAGTATAAACGTTTATTAATTGTGAACCATTTCAAAGTTAAACAAGAATATTTTCATTTAAAGAATTAGTGACTTTCATCAACATTTAATTGTTAATCTTTTCAGAAGTTTTAATGTATAAAAAGCGTCTTCGGACTTTTCGACTGTTAACCCACAAATAAGCAAATAGATCGTAAGAATCTTTTCATTATAAATTTGTAAACCATTGTAATAATTATTTATCATTATTCATTTCATTTTTTTTTAGGAAATAAAGAGTTTTCTGCATTATCGATTTTGATTTGAGGGTTATTCCTTGTCTATCTGTTCATCGTCAGAATCTTGTTCCTTAGCGACAACAACTGTGTAGATGTGTGAATATTGAGTTGGGGTGGGGGTCGATCTAATTAACGAACTTTTCCGTGATTTAAAGTAATCAACATCTGAAACTAATAGGCTCAGGAATTCCAAAATGTGATCTACCATTTTTGGACCTTCGAAATTGACGGAGTTGTCGAAAAATATTCCCTTTAATTCGAAAACAAAAAAGCAGTGTTCAAATGTTTGATATCTCCGTCAATTTAAAAAATATAATGCAAACCACATTTTGAAGAGCTCAGAAGACATAAAATTCTTTTTTTGATACACTTTTTGTCATTTTACCAAACATCGAAAATCAAAGACGATATTCAAGTCAAGTATTCAAGGGGACACCCTGTAGCTGCTATTGTTTAGGTTTTGTCTGGGTCTGTTGTCCAACGTGAACAGGAACAACGTGGTGGAGCAGACCAGGAAGAATATCGGACGAGGAGTTCGTCTCTACTATATAGGTTAATATTACGACTTCCTGGGGGGAGGGGAAATTAAACACAAAATGCTAGGTTTTCATCCCTTTTTGGTACTTTTTTCCCAAAAACTTATTTATTTCCCTCTTATTTTCTATTTCCCAAATTCATCTTGGGTGGGGGGGGGGGGGAATGTTTTCAAAAAGGGGGGGGATGATTTGTCAAGGAAATTTACACTCCATGGGTGAATTTGGGAATCAGACTTGCCACTCTGCGGTAGTAATTTTTGTCTATTTAAGAGCGTTTCTCATGGATCGAATTATCTATTTTTTATTTTTAAAAATCATGAATAATTCTTTTTAAAGTGAAAGTAATAAAAATCGAAATTAAAACTGAATGAAATGTCCAAGGTCGCGTAATAAATAATTATTGATTTATGAATCCCTGTCACAACGTTTCAGCCATGAAATATGCTGGATCTACCTTACACTAGCCTTGTCCGTTCGGTTTATTGAAGTATCATTCTTTTTGGGTAACCCTGTACATTAGACTAGTGTTTAACCATTAGTGAAACCAAAATGAATAGTAATCGGGTTTCAAAATTATCAACATCGATATATATAATTCAGACTTGATCAGGCAAATCTATTTAAGGTACCGTTGTGAATCGGGCAAAGTCAACTTTAATGGAGGGTCACTTGAAATTACGCAGCCAGTACCTTTTAGCATATTTAATCTAATGTTTGATTACAACATTAGGAGGAGAGGTGTTTGCTGAATGTTTATATAATGTTTACAGTTAGGAGGAGAGGTGTTTGCTGAATGTTTATAAAATGTTTACAGTTAGGATGAGAGGTGTTCGCTGAATGTTTATAAAATGTTTACAGTTAGGAGGAGAGATGTTCGCTGAATGTTTATAAAATGTTTACAGTTAGGAGGAGAGATGTTCGCTGAATGTTTATAAAATGTTTGCAACTAGGAGGAGAGGTGTTTGCTGAATGTTTATATAATGTTTACAACTAGGAGGAGAGGTGTTTGCTGAATGTTTATCTGAATCTGCTCTATTTGTCCAATCTCCAAACTGCAACCAACAGTATGGTTGGCATCCGGCAACAGTCTGCAAAATTCCTCCAGGTTGGTACACAAGGCTATGTACATTGTACTGTACACAAGGCTTTGTACAGTGTACTGCACATAAGGCTATGTACAGTGTACTGTACACAAGGCTATGTACATTGTACTGTACACAAGGCCATGTACAATTGTACTGTAAACAAGGCTATGTACATTGTACTGTTCACAAGGCTATGTACATTGTACTGTACACTATGATTCATAATTTGGTGTCCTATCTAATCTTTTCTTGATTTAAAGTTTAATTATAAGATTTAGTTTTATTTGAAAATAAAAACCTAGTTTTAGAAACCTACAGTTTTTACAGTAACTGAGTTTTTTCCACAAACGTTTTCAAAGATCATTCTAGAAATTTAAAACTATAAACTCTGTTCACGCACCTCTGACCCTTTAGTAAAAGTAAATTCAACCTAAAGTCTGACCGCGTCAACCTTGTTGCACCGGCTAGTCCTATTGAGTGTCTGCTTTTTTACCCAATGTCCGGGTGATACAATAGAAACTGGGACCGGAAAGGTTGACCCGGCTCGTAAATTCAAATGTACTACGGCTGCCCGTGTGTTGGATGTAATTATCTTATAATTAAGTTTAAAAAACATGTTGCGAAGGTATAGGGGTTAGAAAATTTAAGTATGTGGAAAATACTCAGTTTCTTTATTTACTATCATAAAATTACAACTATTTGTTTTGTGAATTATATGCTCTATTTTGATCGATGAGATTGTTCCAAATTTAAATGAATTAAAGCACGAAAATTCATTAAAAACTTAAAAATAGAAAATAAGCAGGTTTAAAGACCCTTATTTAGCTAAAGTTCATTCATTCATTAACTGATTTTCAATGGTTTCTGAATCTTAATTCTCCATGAAATGGCCAAGTACATGTTTTAGAATTTGTATCTTTATCTAAACATATAAAGTATTAATCTCTGTTTGTCTACATAAGGGTGTACGTGTGTTTGTATGTCCGATCATAACTCATGAACCCCTCGACAGATTTGTCTCACATTTTTATTGGGAAACTCGAGAAGGTTCTTAGTTTCGTTTTCAGATTCTAAGATGAGCGGGTCAACGAAGTCAACTTTTATTGGAAAAAATTGCTAAAATCGTAATTTACGACCAAACCCGGGTAAACGACGGAAGTAACTATGAGTACCCTGAGCAATTGTATTTTGTATATTGTATATTGTATATTGTATATTGTATATTGTATATTGTATATTGTATATTGTATATTGTATATTGTATATTGTATATTGTATAATATTGTATAATTTTTATGATATTGTATAATATTTTATATAATTATTGTATATTGTATATTGTATATTGTATATTGTATATTGTATATTGTATATTGTATATTGTATATTGTATATTGTATATTGTATATTGTATATTGTAAATTGTAAATTGTAAATTGTATATTGTATATTGTATATTGTAAATTGTAAATTGTAAATTGTATATTGTTCATTGTTCATTGTTCATTGTTCATTGTTCATTGTTCATTGTTCATTGTTTATTGTTTATTGTATAATATTGTATAATTTTTATGATATTGTATAATATTTTATATAATTGTATATAATTGTATATGTTATATTGTATAGGATGTAACCTGAAGATATTTAACAACCAGCAGTTTGCGACTCTTCTCTCCCAGTCCGTGAACCAGGGGTTCGAGGCTGTCTATGCCTTGGCTAGGATGTGTTCAATTAGGTAAACAAGGAATAACAATATATATAGATATATATATCATTATATTCTATCTTCTTATCTATCTATTGGAGCTAATTAGCTAATTATAATAAAACAAGACATTCGTATATATATATGTTGCCTTTAGCCGGCCAAACGGCTTGACCGATTGGGCTGACATTTTTTGAACACTCATGGGTGGCCTTGGGTTTTTTAAGCTAAGAATATTCGAAAAAAAAATTTAAGTATTTTTTTTAAATTTGTTTTTTCCACGGGCAACGCCCTTCAGCTAGTATAATATATTTGAATAATGATTTTCATAGATCAGAGGGTGGGGGAGAACAAAATTAAGCATTATTTGGCAAGTTTTCCCCTTTTTTGATACTATTTACATAATAATCATTTAATTTCCGCAATATCAGTTATTTTCTCAGTGGAAGAAAATGTTCCGCCAAGCGCAATTTGTTTTTAAATTATATTTACATTTTAAGAGAATGGGGATTTTTAAGAGAACAAACGTACAAATAGAACATTTTGCGATACTGATGGCATTTTTTATCCATGTACGTTTTGTCAACATATTTCAATTGTTTTCTGAAACTTATTTGCCAATGAAATTAGATTTACTGTTGAATAGGGAGACATCATTTAACTTGATTTAAGCAATCTCAGGAATATGCGATGTTGTTATAGAGCAAATAGTTTAAACCAGGTGAAATGTGTCTGTGTACACTGCACTATCTCAGGAATATGCGATGTTGTTATAGAGCAAATAGTTTAAACCAGGTGAAATGTGTCTGTGTACACTGCACTATCTCAGGAATATGCGATGTTGTTATAGAGCAAATAGTTTAAACCAGGTGAAATGTGTCTGTGTACACTGCACTATCTCTGCGATTCATGTTTAAATTGCCAAGAAAATATGGATTTTTTAAACTTGGAAACAATGTTTGTAAGGACAATTCCGTACAGACAGTCTCTAAAGTCTCATGTTTTGTGGGTAACCCTGCACAGTGAACAGGGTAGGAGGTTGTCGATGTTTAAAACTTCATTTTATAGTTCAGGTTTAGTTGAATTCTTGTTAACACATTTTACAGGGTGATCATTGGTTTTCAAGTTACGTAATTTATACTTCAGCTATATAATTTGTTTAATGTTTAATGGATATCTGTCATGCTTTTTGGAATAAACATACAATATCCAAACCTATATTACTCAACAGCAAAACAAGGATTTTACAGCGATGGGGCCTCATGTCTGGGGACAGGGGTGTATATTTTCTTGAAAAAGCATTCCCCCTTTCTTTGATGAATATTTCCCCCCAGGTGTTAGGTGTGTTTGTTATAGAAAAAGTAAGGTTTTATTGTCCTGAAAAACAAGTGAGATTTCTAAAAGTATTATGTAAAGTTGGGGATTTGAGGCAGAAGGACGGAATATTCACCAATAGGAGTACTAGCTGAATCACGCCTTATGATGCTGAGCTTAATTTTATGGCGGAGTGGGATTCATGTTGTGCCCAATGTCCCGTAAAATTCAAAACCGAGAGAGGGGGATTGAATTTTGTAGATCCAGAAAAATAATATCTGAGGGATGCCTGCGTAGAGACTGGCAGCTGGTGGGGTCTTAAATGTAGGACATGTGGCCGCAGCGCTCGGCCCCCTAGCCGCAGCGCTTAGCCCAGAAAGTGTTTTTTCCTAACCTAACCCTAAATAAATACTAATTTAATTATTTTTCTGGATCTACAAAATTCAATCCCCCTCTCTGTGTTTTGGAATTTTACGGGACATTGCGCACAACAGGAATTCCACTCCGCCTATTTTTATCCACTGTGAACCAAGATGTGCACGCTCTCACGCAAAAATCGAGTAGTATTTTGCCAATTACTCTTTTAAAACTTAAGTAAGAAACAAGCGCGTTGTAGTTTTATAATGTAAATAATAAGCCCTCTCCACTAAACCCCACTTTTTCTTCGGTCAGAGTACTACACACCACTGTAGTACTCAACTAAAGCATAGTTGAGGGTTCTAGGACTACAACAAAAGTTGATGTAAATTCAAAGCCCACATGCCCTTGCGACGCTTTAAAGACGAGGCTGTTTGAAAGTTTGACGAATCATTTTATTATTTTTTTAATTTTAAAAATGGATTAAAAAGGTCGAACACAGCGCTAGGATTTCTACTGACATTGTTTTGTTTTTAGGATATCCTTTGTGAAGGGTTGGGGTGAGGAGTATAGGCGGAAGACGGTGACCTCAACGCCGTGTTGGATCGAATTGCATCTGAACGGTCCCCTCCAATGGTTGGATAAGGTCCTGCAACAAATGGGTTCACCGGCTCTTAAGTGTAGTTCTAACAGCTGAACATACAATCAGTTACAGGTGTAGCTAAAGACACAGTTACAGCTCCAGCTACAGCTCCAGCTACAGCTACAGCTACAGCTCCAGCTACAGCTACAGTTACAGCTCCAGCTACAGCTATAGCTACAGACAGTTATAGTTGTAGCGGAATAGCGTTCAGTTATAGCTTAAGAAGAAGATTTAAGCAGCATTGAGAATATATTGCACAATGATGATTGTTTAAAATTAAGAAAAGAAAAAGAATGTATATTAAATGACTTTTTTCACTTTCCCTTTTTACTGTTTATTTTCATGCTTTGAATAAGCCCCTCTTTTTTTACAGTTAACGTTTAATTAATAATATCTTAATAATATTTTCCTGTTTATTTTAAATTTGTAATTAAGTTTCTCTCTTTCTTTCCTCCAGAATGAAACTGGTATATTATTTATTACGAATTGATCAAAAAAAAATTCTTTGTCATGTAAATATTACTTGAATGGGCTAAAACAAAATTATTAAAGCATAAAACTTGAAAGGAAAAATGGGGAACATAGTGATGTTCTAAAATTTCCGTACACTATAAGATTTCCAATGAAACTGCTGATTGAAATTTAAAAACTGTATATTGAACTTTTCCGCTTGCTGATTTTTTTTACTTATTTTGCTTACTTAATTCCAAGCGATAAGATGCCTTTAAAGATCATGTTTTAGCGTCATAAACAGATAGAATGATTCAAATTTATTTAAATTTGTTACTGTAGCAAACATTTTTTTATCAGAAATATAAACTGTTTTTTTATGTATTAAATCATTGAACACATATTAAAAACCAACACTTTGTACAATTTATGTAAAATGATGACTGAAAAAACCTTGTCTTTTTAACATTTTATCAAAAATTTGTATGTGTAAATATGAAAGCTTACACTAGTATTCTATGATTGTTGTTTTTAAACATTGATAAGATGGAAGTTTCTAGAACCTCATGGTTCTTTATATTATTTGCCTCCATTATAAAAAATCGTAATTTTTTATGTAAAAAATCAATGTAAGTTTAAAATTTAAAAGAATTTTATTGTGAATGTATTACCTCACCTAGTGTTAAGGATTGCTTAAAGGAATTGTTCACCTATTTAAAAATCCATTGTAAAATCTTACCACTTTGCTGAAGCGTATAGAGGGGGGTTGACCTCCCCCTGGAATGTCTTTAAAAACATTGGGTTGCAGATATATAGAAACTACAACATCAAATTTTGTGGCAAATACTCAATTCCTTCACGCAAAACCTGGTTTCACTGGCCCCCAAAAAAAACGCCATTTATATCTATTATCCATTAACCAGGATAAAAATGGCTAAAATTGAGGTCTTCTGCCCAACTTTGTATACAATGGACAGCGATTTTATCAATACAATGAAGACGACTTTTGATTTCAATTTTGATTTAAATCAAACTTTTAAATAGCATGAATATACATAAACATTAAAAATAGAAGTCAATAAAAAAGCCTCTTTTTGATTACTTGTAAACTTGTAATTGTAAAAAAAGCTTGTTAACAATCGAAACTTAAACAAAAAAATCGTCTTCCTTGTACTGTAGGTGAATAATTCCTTTAATTGTAAAGATATTAAATGAATTTTTAATCTGGGTGTATACTGTATAGGTCGCACTTTGTTCACATTTGTGTAATATTGGTTTTTTTTTTCATCAGGAAAATTCAAAGTGTACGAGCATGATTCTAAATAAAGTTTGTCTCAACCACCTGTAAAGGGACTGTACGCGTAATTTCAAGTGACCCATATATGGCAATAATCACAGCAGTACCCTTGAACACTTTATCTCTGATCAATAATGTAGAAGTATTGTCCTCTAGGTCCGAAAGTGTTAAATTCTGATGTTTTCTTGCAGTAGAAATGTGCAAATAATTTTTGCACAGTAAATACAATGAAAATAGTCAGTTTTTAATATTTCTAACGTTGATATTAAATTCATACTTGATCAGGCAAAGATTTGAAGGGTACAGTTGTGATATGGGTATTGCCATTTTTTTATATGGAGGGTCATTTGAAATTGCTCTTACAGTCCATTTAATCATTCATTCACACTAAATATTTCTAAGATTTTGTTAATAGCTTGATCTTAATATATCCAGAGCTGGGTACTTTAGAATGGAATACCATTAATCACGACTGCTTAATCCGAATAACCAATGAGGACACTTTTGATTTCTTGCTTAACCCACTCTGTTTTGGATAAAGTACAGAAAAATCAAAGACCGGTTTTTTAAAATTAAGAGTCCTTCCCGTTTGTGTATTTTAATTATATTAATCTTAAATGGCGCGCAAAATTTCAAATTTATCGGCTTTTGTTACGCGACTATGATTGGTTGAATTTTATACCTTTTCAGGATACAAGTACAAGATTAAGTTTTTCTCGAGATCAAGAAAAAGAGAGGATTAAGGACTTATCTCGATATCCACCATTCTAAAGTTCCCAGCTCACTGTACACATAGAATGCTTAATATATAAGAGTTTGTCAACATTTTTACAAAATTTCATGCTCGCAAAAGTGAGAAAAATAAAACTCCAGATCACGTTGGTTAGTAATTGTATTCAATGAACGCGAGCAGGCTTAGTTTGAAATGGAGACGTTGCAAACATTGTGTGTATTCTGTTCTGCAATTGAGAAAATAAAAACCAAGGTTTTATTTGTTAAAAAATATCAACGCCAGGACTTGTGAATCAAGCAGCGCCATCTTTGCGTTTAGGATAACTTCATAAGAAATAGGTAATCCTGAAGAAATATTTATGAGCGCGTTGATCTACACAATATAAATGGATCATAGGAACTGCTTGAAATAAAATGGATGATGGGAACTGCTTGAAATAAAATGGATCATAGGAACTGCTTGAATTAAAATGAATGCTAGGCACTGCTTGAAATGAAATGGATTCTAGACACTGCTTGAAATAAAATGGTTATAGGAACTGCTCGAAATAAAATGGATGATGGGAACTGCTTGAAATAAAATGGATCATAGGAACTGCTTGAATTAAAATGAATGCTAGGCACTGCTTGAAATGAAATGGATTCTAGACACTGCTTGAAATAAAATGGATTATAGGAACTGCTTGAATTAAAATGAATGCTAGGCAGTGCTTGAAATGAAATGGATTCTAGACACTGCTTGAAATAAAATGATCATAGGAACTGCTCGAAATAAAATGGATCACAGGAACTGCTTGAATTAAAATGGATGCTAGGCACTGCTTAAAATGAAATGGATTCTAAACACTGCTTGAAATAAAATGATTATAGGAACTGCTTGAAATGAAATGGATACTAGACACTGCTTGAAATAAAACGGATTCTAGACACTGCTTGAAATAAAATGGGACCTAAGCACTGCTTGAAATTAAATGGATATTAGGAACTGCTTGATAATAAATGGAACCTAAAAACTGCTTCAAAGGAAATGAATTCTAGGAATTGCTTGAAAGGAAATGCAAATGGGTAACGATACGGATAGGAGGGGGGGGGATGCAATCGCCCCTTTCCTCTCTTGAGATTAAAAAGAGGAAAATCATGGTGAACGCGCCAGGAAAATGTTAAAAAAATTCAATAAATAAAAAAATAGCTCAAAGAGAATATTTCCTCTGCGGAAGGCCTCATCAACAATACACAAGATACAATACTGTTTAAGTATAGATTCTCTGACATCAACACTACACTGGATACTATACTGTTTAAATATAGATTCTCTGACATCAACAATACACTGGATACTATACCGTTTAAATATAGATTCTCTGACATCAACACTACACTGGATAATATACTGTTTAAATATAGATTCTCTGACATCAACAATACACTGGATACTATACTGTCTAAGTATAGATTCTCTGACATCAACAATACACTTGATACTATACTGTTTAAGTATAGATTCTTTGACATCAACAATACACTGGATACTATACTGTTTAAGTATAGATTCTCTGACATCAGCACTACTCTGGATACTATACTGTTTAAGTATAGATTCTCTGACATCAACGAATTCCATGCAGGCTTAAAACTTAAAGGCTTTAGAACATCAATATTTGCAGATTTGTTTGTTTAAAACAAACCTTTCATATTTCAGATTCCTAAATCTTCAATTAGATTAAAAAAGTTAAAAAATCTTAGAAAAATTCACAGAACACACCTATACTATAACTATCTGCTGATTTACCTTTCTCTATAAAATTTCAATTTTTCCGTCTGGAAGGAAAAGAGTAAGAAACGATTCAAAAAAATATTGAAGATTTGAGAATTTTTACTATGGAAAATATAATGTTTCAAGAAGCTTATATAAATACTTTGAAAAAGCTAAGCTAATGTACGTCTGTATAACATACACGGTACATTCCAGTTCAATTCATGTATCGGGCCGAATTTTCTAGCCAGGCCAGACAGTACAGTACAAATACAAACTGTATCAGGCAAAACGGGACAGGACGCCGAATAAATGATCCCCCTCTAGTTAAATTTGTGTGCTTAAATTTGTAACAGTAATAAATATTTTCACATCTTAAAAACCTGGTTTTATTGAAGTGATTTTTATGATTCTGAAAGCTTTGAATGTGTCAAATCTAAGATCAATTTGTAGGATGTTTAAATTAAATAAAGTGAAAAAAAACATTTCTTTTGCTCTCTAGTTGATTAGTGAAATATTAGTTGTATAAAATGTTGAATATATATATTTATTTACTGTTTAGTCTATCTACACTTGATGTTGCTGTTGTTTTAAAGAATATCTGGCTGTCAAAGTAGTCTGGTGCTATTTTTTTTTGGTTTTTCTTATGCTTTGTTAGATTTGAAGGAGGTTAAATAGAAGGAAAGGAGTACAGAACAGTGTTTGGCAGTATCTGGTTTCCGGTTCAGTCCTGGTCTTCATCTCTTGTCTGATCTTGGGCAAATCTTAAAAGTAAGATCCTGCTCTAGTTTGTCTAATGGAGGAGAGCTGTCCCTCAGCCATTCTAGTTCTCTCCTCACTCTCCTCTAGTTCTTGCTGGGCCTTTCTGAACTTAGCAAGATTAAGAGCTGCAATCTCCTCTGCCTCTTCAATCTGTTTCTTGTAAGTTTTTATTTTCTGCTGCAGCTTGGTGGCAAGCTCAGACATGCGCTCTTGATTCTTTTTGTCCTCATCAATTTGGAATGAGAGCTCCTTTACACGTCGCTCACACTTTTGGTGTCCTTTAGCATTATCTGAGGTTCTTGATTGAACACTTCCAAGCTCAATTTCCAGCTCTCGAATACGAGTCTCAAGTTTAGCCATGGCAGCTCTACCTCCTCGCATTGCATTCTCATTGGCTTCATCCAGTTTGTTTTCCAGCTCAACAAGTTGTGTCTCAAAGGCTCTCTTGGCTTTGGATTGAGTGTTGACATGGTCCTGTTCTGCGCGAAGTTCATCAGCTAAACGAGCAGCATCAATCATAGCCTTCTTGGATTTCTCTTCACTGTTCTTTGCTTGTTGGAGCATATCATCAATCTCAGCATGCATTGTATGCACTATGCCTTCTACACGACGCTTTTCACTTGCAGCTTTAGAGTTAATGGTGTTCATTTCATTAACAGCATTTCTTGCATCAGCAAGTTCAGCTTCTGTTTGCTTTTTTCCTCTCTCAGCTGAGTCAAGAAGAGATCTAGCCTCTTCCATCTCTCCATGTAAGGCATTGGCTCTTCTGTCTGCCAGACAAGCCTTTTCTGTCATCTCAGCTCTCATGCGAGACTCCTCTTCATATGCACATTCTGACTCCCTTAGTTGTCCCTATAATTGACATTTTATTTAACTTTCTAAATTTAGAAATTAATTTTTGTTAAATGTACCTGATAACGCTTAATGGATTTTTGCGCTTCATTATTAGCTTTATTTGCATGATCAAGGGCAATCTCCAGCTCATTAATGTCGCCTTCTATCTTTTTCTTTATCCTGTATTGCAAAAAGGTGAATAAAACCATAATCATGATTATTTTTTAGATAATTAAGGTTTGGAATTTGTGTAATGATTTCTTATCTCAAGTTTTTCTTTGAACATGTGTAAATACTAAAAATATTGTTTGGTTATTAAAGATCATCACCTGAGAGCCTCTGCTTTTGCTCGCTGTTCAGATTCAAGTGAAGCTTGCATGGAGTCCATAGCACGAGCATGATTTTTCCTAAAATCACATTTTGAGAATCAAGATAATACCAAGGTTTTTTGTCTTCCTTATTCCTTCTAACATTCTTTTTAAAGAAGAAGGTAAATAATTGAAGATTAGAAAAAATGCTCCAGATATTTTACTAATTCAGTTTAACAAAACTTTTCTTTTCTAGAGTACCAATACCAGCATTTAGTTTAATCCATAATATAATTAAAAGATTTACCTGGTATTGTCAAATTCTTCTTCCTTCTCTTGAATTCTTCTATCAATCTCTTGTTTGACCTGTCCAAGTTCAAGCTGAGCCCTGAGAACCTGTAGTATAGAGATTATTATTCGGATTCAGACAAACTAGACAAATGAGAATTTAACCTTATTTTCTTCTTGTTCCAAAGCGCTCTCAGCCTCTTCGAGAGCAGCCTGCAACTCTTCCTTTTCAACCTCTAGTCTTCTACGCTGTTTATCCAAGTCATGAATGGAGCGACCCCCATCACCAAGTTGATCAAGGAGATCTTTGATTTCATCTGCCAAGTTTTTGTTCTCTCTTCTTACAACATCAAGTTGTTCAACAGTTTCCTCATATGCAGCCTTCAGACGGAACACTTCAGAATTGTAATTTCTGCATTCTGTTCGGGAGGCTTCAAGTTCAGCCAACAAATCATCTGCTTTTGCTTTCCATTCTCCAACAACTTTGTCAAAATTGCGTCCTCTTTTCTCTGTTATAACAGCAGCAGCATGAGTACGTTCATACTCCATCTGCATTTCTTCTAGCTCTGCTTCTATCCTATGTTTGGTTTTTTCTGTGGCAGAAACTTTTGTATTCAGTGAGTCAATGGTTTCTTCAGCTTCTTGCACTCTGACATTAAGCTTAGCTTTGCTGCTTTCGAGCTCATCAATTCTGCCAAGTGCTTCAGTTTCAAATTTAGACCTCCACAATTGAATTTCTGCTTGAGCCTTAGAGAGTGCTCTCAAAACATCATTTTTCCTTTCAGCTTCTTCTTCAATTCGCATTCTAAGGTTTTCCACCTCAGTGCTGAGTCCTTTGAATTTGGTGAGCAAAGATGCCCGATCCCTACCTTCAGCATCAGCCAGACGCTTGGTATCCTCAAGCTGAGTGGTCAACGATACCTTATTTTTTCCTAAAGTTGCAATAGCATTCTCTGTTTCTTCTATTTGTCTAATAAGATCTTGATGTTCAACAGACAACTTTTTATTGGATGAGTCTGCTTCATTAAGAGCACGTGCCAGTTCATCAAGTTTAGTATTGCTTTCCACAATCAAGGCTTGAGTCATTTTGCAATTCTTCTCAATGTTAGCACGATCCCTCATAGACTCATCAAGTCCAGCTCTAGCTTCTTGAAGATCTCTTTCCATCCCAGCTTTATCTTTGTCTGACTTAGCTTTCATTTTGTTTAGAGAGTCAATTTGTTCTCCCATATCTGACATTGTATTGTTATGCTTTGCTCTTATTGCTGCCAATGTTCCCTCATGAGCAATGTTTGCCTCTTCAAGGTCGGACTTTAGCTTGACAAGCTCGCTTTCTCTCTTTTTGTTTAATTCAATCTGAGTGCTGGTATTGCAACCAGCCTCCTCAAGTCTTCTTCCAATGTCTTCAATGTCTCTTGAAAGAATTGAGCGATTTTTCTCTGCCTTAGCCCTGTTTTGGCGCTCAATTGCTAATTCTTCATCCAGTTCTTCAATTCTTGACTGAAGTTCCTTAATTTGCTTGGAGTATTTACCACCAAGAGTTTGTTCATCTTCTATTTTGGCAGAGAGAGAGGAGAGCTCTTTTTCCTTGCGCTGTATAGTTTGTGAAAGCTCAGCCTTGACACGTTCCAAGTCAGAAACTGCTTCTTGGGTTAGTTTCAAGTCTCCCTCAATCTTTCTCTTCATCTTCTCTACATCCCCCCTGCATTTCTTCTCTCTCTCAAGAGCATCTTCACATTCATCAAGAGATTGCTCCAGCTTTCCTTTGACTTTGGCCAAGTGGTTGCAACGATCTTCCATAGATTGAATATCTTCCTCCACCTTTTGCCTTCCATCTCCTACAGATTTCTTTTCTCTTTGCATCTTGGCAATTAACTCTTCTTGATGAGAGATCTCCTCTTTCAAAGTTTTGATTTGGTTGTCCTTTGTGATTCTGTCTTCTTCACATTTCTCAGCAGCATTCTCAAGATTTTTTATCTCCTCTCTAAGTCTATGAGCATCAGCTGTAACCTTGTTGCCAGCTTGCTGTATTCCAGCAATGACATCTTCTTCAGCCGCAATTCTTTTTTTGGTTTCATCTACTTGTTTCTGAAGATCATTCTTCATTCCTTCAAGACGGTTAGTTTTGTCAATTATGTCCTGTACAGCTGATCCACCAGAGGTAAGGGCAAGATGGAGTTCTTGTTTCTCATTCTCAAGTCTGTCATGAATCTTTATAACAGCGTCACATTCAGCAATTGCTTTATCAATGTTTGCTTCAGCAACTGCAATTTTCTTTTCATATTCAGCCTTATACTTTCCAAATTGCATGCACTTCAGATGTGGTTTGACAAGCATCCAAATTTGCCACCACAGCCAGGTCTTGCCAATGTAGTAATTTCTTATGGTTCTTTGACAACAGTAGAGTGCAAGCTTTTGATCTTGAAGTTTCTTAAATTGCATGCGAGATGCTTTTCCTCTTGCTCCAGCCTGAAGCCATGATAGAACTTCTCCAATTTTATCTTCTCGAACTTCTTCCATGAAACCCAAAATACCTGCCCTGAAGAAGACCTTTGTGTGGCCCAAGCGATATTTTTCCTTCTCAAGCTTGATAGCATCCAAGACAGCTCCTGCAGCTGATTTATCATTTTTACATTTTGCAACAGCTTTTGCAGCAAGAATATTATATCTAGCTTTAAACTCTGCATATATCATCTTGTTGGGAAATCCTTTCCTGCAGATAGCAATTCCAGCAAGAACACCATTGCACTGGTACTGATGCATCACAAGCCCTGGCTCAACCCCACCAGGCTGTTTATGTGTATTTGGTACAACACAACGAATAAAGTGGGGCTCAGTCTTGTAAAGTGTTGTCATCAAATCATCAAGTTGTCCCTTGAAATAAGAAGATACAGTTTTGCCACCACCTTTTTTCTTCCTACCACCATCATCCTTTGGTGTTTCCAAGGGCTGTCCTGGATGATCTGCAAAACACTGAATCATTAGGGAGTTAGAACCATTCTTGATCATCTCCACTATAGTGTCATTAAGTGGATCCTTGTTTTTCTCAAGCCAGCCAGTTAGATTATAGGATACAACAGCTGCATAATGGATTACTGCAAAATGAGCATCAGGGTCAGGCCTTGGATTTGGTTTAGCAAAGTTTTCCCACTTTCCTAGTAGATTAGAATGAAGTTTCTCGCAGAAGGATTGATCAGTTGCTTTAGGAAATAGAGACTCTTCTTCAAATATAGCTAAGAGCCCCATAGGCTTTTCAAACATATCAATGCACTTTTGAAGATCCATCCCAAAGTCAACATTGGCCCAGTCTAAACCTTCCCTTACATACTCCTCCTGCTCAAGGGTAAACATGTGCTGGTTAAAGAACTGCTGAAGTTTTTCATTGACATAATTAATACAGATTTGTTCAAATCCATTGTAATCAAAGATCTCAAAGCCAGCAATATCTAGGACACCAATGTATTGGACTTTTTTCATGGTTGGGTCAATAAGAGTTTCATTACATTTCTCAACAACAATCCTGAAACTCCTTTCATAAATAGCTCGAGCAATACCAGCCACAGAGTTAGCTGCAGCAGAGCAGGTAGATCCCTTGTTAACCCATTCAGTTCCAACCTTCAGTTTTGGTTTACAGAAGTAATTGATCATCCACTCTGCATCAATACCTGCCAATGCAGCAACTTTGATAGCATTAGTATCATCCTTAATTTCAGCTTGCTCTTCTTTACCAACTGGAACAAAGTCCTTGGTCATGTTACCCATATGCATCATGCAAGCTGTATTCTTATAAACATCATACTTTTCATCCTCAGTAAAGCCAAGCACATCAAAGGCTTCATCTGCAAACATCATGTCCTCTTTGTCATCAATGGAGGGTACACTGATCTTTCCTTGAGAAACATACCAATAGTCCAAGATGTTGTCGGACAATAAACATTTCTCTTTAAGGTCTGGTACAGCATCAGACATTATATTGTAGAATGCATGATAGCATCTTTCCAGTGGCTGCTGATAAGTCAGTCTGGACTTCTCCAGAAGATAAACAACCATGTCAGCTCCAGACAGCTTTCCAGAAGCATTGAAATGGATTCGAATGAATTTACCAAACCTAGAGGAGTTGTCATTTCTTACAGTCTTGGCGTTTCCCCATGCTTCAAGAACAGGATTGGTTTGGACAATTTTGTCCTCAAGTGAAGCTTCTCCTTCCTTTTTCTTACCAGAGGAACAGATAGTCGCAAAGTAAGCAATGACTTTCTTAGTGTTCTCAGTCTTGCCAGCACCAGACTCTCCAGTAATAAGAATAGACTGATTGCAACCAGAGTTCATCATGCCCTGGTAAGCTCCCTCAGCAATTGCAAAGATGTGAGGAGGACATTCATTGCGCCTTTTACCAGTGTACAACTCCATGGTGCGATAAGTGTATATAGGAAACCTCTTGTAGGGGTTAATGGCAATACAGAAGAGTCCAGAGTAGGTGTAGATCAACTCATTGACATACCTGATGACAGAGTTCCACAGAACACAGGCATCTCCAAGATAGGTCAGGTTGGCCATATCATCAGAACAGTCAAACTTAGGAGGGTTAACCTGGCAAACTTGATCTTCCTTGAAGACCTTAACTTCTCCCTTGACATTAACGGATATCTTTGCTCCATCCTTGGACTCAATCAACCCTTCCACAAATCCTCCATCAGCCTTGTTAGGAACCCATACAGACTTCTTAGGATCATAAGGCTTGGCCTTGTTCTTCTCCTTCAGTTCAGGAGATACAATTAGCCAAGGGCTTGGATCTGGATCTGGTCCAGTTGTTTTCTTTATATGGCCAGGCATCTTGGAAGGAGATGAGCTAAAAAACATGGTTATTAATAAATCAGTATTCCTGGGGCTGCTCAGTGCATATGTACTGAAAGATTGGGGGAAGGTTCTATGTGCCATGATGGGTTTTTCAAAAGTCTGGACTCAAATATCAAGCAAATAAATATGAATAATAAAAACTTTTTTTGTTCTCAAAATACAAATCACAAGAGCTGACTAACGTAAACTGGATTATGAACTTTCACTTTTTATAATATGTCAAAATATGATTTTCCAGTGGGCAATAAAGGTTCTTATCAAAAAGAAGAAAAGATTTGAAAATTTTGTTTTAATAAGAAAAGGAATTGAGTCTCCCTTACAGGCTCAAACTTTCTCATCCCTATATATTTGCAACATCATTGTGTAACCTTTTATATTTCAAACTTAGAGTATTTGATCTGACAGAATTCATAGTTTGAAATATCAAACTAAAGCTGAATTCCTTTAGATAAACTTTCAGACATATCATGAACTAAATCCACATTTCTCGAATTTGCATTAAAAAGAATTGTTTTCCCCAAATCCCATTAAACCCTATAGAAGACCAGGTAAATACACAGCTACACAGAGTAACAATGTGTTCCCTCTGCCCGTCAGCGCAAACAGAGAGTTTTGGAGGTCCATAACAGTCGATTTATGTCAAACTTCTTTATATATCATGATTACTACTTTATATATAGAGATTGCTCTATCTTTATTTAAAGTTTCATGACACATTGTAGTATAAATACACCTTTATCTCTTGACTGCTTTATCTATAGATACTGCTTTATCTAGATACTGCTTTATCTATAGATAGTGCTTTATCTATAGATACTGCTTTATCTATAGATACTGCTTTATCTATAGATACTGCTTTATTTATAGATACTGCTTGATTTATAGATACTGCTTTATTTATAGATACTGCTTAATCTATAGTTACTGCTTAATCTATAGATACTGCTTTATCTATATATACTGCTTTATCTATAGATAGTGCTTTATCTATAGATAGTGCTTTATCTATATATACTGCTTTATCTATATATACTGCTTTATCTATAGATAGTGCTTTATCTATAGATAGTGCTTTATCTATATATACTGCTTTATCTATATATACTGCTTTATCTATAGATAGTGCTTTATCTTTAGATACTGCTTTATCTTTATATTCTGCTTTATCTTTATATTCTGCTTTATCTATATATACTGCGTTATCTATAGATACTGCTTAATCTATAGAAACTGCTTAATCTATAAATTCTGCTTTATCTATATATATATACTGCTTTATCTATAGATACTGCTTAATCTATATATTCTGCTTAATCTATAGATACTGCTTAATCTATATATTCTGCTTTATCTATAGATACTGCTTCATTTATAGATACTGCTTTATTCATAGATACTGATTTTTTTGTAGATACTGCTTTATCTATAGATACTGCTTTATTTATAGATACTGCTTGATTTATAGATACTGCTTTATTTATAGATACTGCTTAATCTATAGTTACTGCTTAATCTATAGATACTGCTTTATCTATATATACTGCTTTATCTATAGATACTGCTTTATCTTTAAATATTGCTTTATCTTTAAATATTGCTTTATCTATAGATACTGCTTAATCTATGAATACTGCTTTATCTGCAGATACTGCTTTATCTTTAATTACTGCTTTTTCTTTAGATACTGCTTTATCTTTAGATGCTGCTTTATTTATAGATACTGCTTTGTTTATAGATACTGCTTTACTATTGATACAGCTTAATTTATAGATACTGATTTATCTATAAACAGCTTAATCTATAGATATTGCTTTATCTATATAAACAGTTTAATCTATAGATACTGCTTTATCTATATAAACAGCTTAATCTATAGAAACTGTTTTATTTATATAAACAGCTTAATCTATAGATACTGTTTTATCTATAAACAGCTTAATCTATAGATACTGCTTTATCTATATAAACAGCTTAATCTGTAGATACTGTTTTATATATATATATATAAACAGCTTAATCTATAGAAACGGCTTTATCTATATAAACAGCTTAATCTATGGATACTGTTATATATATAAACAGCTTAATCTATAGATACTGTTTTATATATATATAAACAGTTTAATCTATAGATACTGTTTATATATATAAACAGCTTAGTCTATTGATACTGTTTTATATATATAAACAGCTTAATCTATAGATACTGTTTTATTTATATAAAATACTTTATCAATAAATTTAAAGTTATTATGAACCCTCCCAAAAAAAATCCTTGACGACTGATTATTAGTTTTAATTCAAACCTTCGTTTGAGTGAGATGAAGCAGATCTGAGCTCAGGGATGAATCTGTATCCTTTATATACCCGGAGCTTAACCTGACCTGTCACCAGCTAGCGGGGCGGCCGGGTCAACCCGGCCAGCCGCTCATACATAAACATTGAAAATACATATCATTCATCTTCTGCTAGAAGATATGGATGTAAAAAAATGTTTACACATGGAAATAAGAAAATAAAATGAAAAAAAAACAGTTGGAGGGCAAAAGGTGATGTAAAGGATTGAGCGCACTGCACGCTTTCACACTAAATTTGCTAATCACTTCTTTTAAACTTAAGGTATAAACAAGCGTGTTGCATTATAAAATGTATATGTCTAGGGCTACAAAAATTATAAGTGAGTTGGTGATGTAAAACCAAAGCCAAGGCGTTTCTACACTTTAAGTCGAGGCTGTCTAAAACTGTATTGACTAACTTTCAGAGTTGTCTATATTTCAGGGAGCAGGAAGGAATGCTCTGCGTTGATTAGATGGGAGGACTTGACATTTTGCAAAGCAGGAAGGAATTCTATACCCTTGGTAAGAAGGAGGGCATGACATGTTGCAAAGCATAGGGTAGGAAGGAACACTTTGCCGTGGGAACTTCTGCAAAATACAGGACAGGAAACGTGGATTTACCGGTTCTGTGCTTATTCCAGAAAGCTGGGACTTTCAATCACAACTGACCTATTAAAATTTAAACATAATATTTCGTTTTTTTTCTCGAAAACTTTTTTTGTGCTTTTGCGTTTTCAATGAAAATGTATAGCACAGACAACTGCTTAATTTTAAAGATTGTTGAGTCTATAAACCGACTGCATCTAACTCAGGTTAGTCCGGGGTGAGGCAAGATGGGAGGGCAAGAAGAGGTTCGAAGAATAGAGCAGGAAGGAATACTATGCTATTAATCAGATGTGAGGGCATGAAATGTTATGCGTTGATTAGATGTGAGGGCATGAAATGTTGCAAACGATTGAGCAGGAAGGAATACTATGCGTTGATTAGATGGGAGGGCATGAACTTTTATGCGTTGATTAGATGGGAGGGATGAAGATTGATTCTTAAGTTTATACTGGAAGAGTAGCACACTGTGATTTAATGGTCCACGCTAACAAACAAAAATCGTAGAGCGGTAAAATCTAAGCTTAGGGCGTTGCGACACTTCAAAGTCAACCCTGTCTTTAAAATTGAGACTGTTTAATAAGCAGGCTGAATCTATGTGAGCAAAGGGCATTTCAAATAGAAAGGCAGGCTTCAGTGTTTGGGGTGATGATGGGAGGATAAAATAATTGCATGAAACTATTCAGTTTTAGACCCCCCCCCCCCCCGTCGCATACCCTCTGTTATAAACATTGCTCCCTCTATTTTTGTCAATAAAATTTTCTCTTCTTTCCCCTCCGTATATTTTTAGAAGCTTATGAGTCAACTGAGCACAAACAACAACATATAAAATAGGGTCAAAACATGTCAGATGTAGAAATAATAGAAAATAGATAAATCAAATTTTTTTTTAAGCGTTAGATAAACATTTAAAAAGTTTTAAGTTGGTAGTGTCACATGATTTAAGAAATGAAAATTAGGAAATGTACTAAATTATTAATTTTCTCGTTCAAGAAATCCACCAAACCGTTTTAGAAAATCCGCAAACAATCATCATTTGAAATCTAAAAGACTGAAACATGACTGCGATTGATTCTTCCAAATACTGGAACTCCTCAAGACTGATTAAGGTACAGAATATTTAAATGATTTTTTAATGACAACCAAAGCAATTTTTACATTTTTTATTTTTGTCTCTTCTTGTCATCCTTTCTGTAAAAGATATTTAAGATAATCGTACTTGTAAGTTGTAGCTTTTGATACCAATGCAATTAGGTGCACAAACCTATTGCTAGGTTATCAGCAAATAGAAATGCTTTTGAACATAAACTTGTCTTTAGTTTATTTAAAATAACAAATGAAATATGTCAAAAATCCCTATTCATTCTTTTGAGAGCGGTTTATTAAATATTGAGACGAAATTCATCTCAATATTTTCATATATTTAACATTTAATCATACAGTAAGTTTCCAAAATTGTTTCTATTCTATTAAAAGTATTATATTTTATATCAAAAAGGGGATTTTTAAAGATGGTATTTTACACTGTAGAAAACAAGAAGCGAATTTTCAATGAAAATATTTTTATTAAAGGGACTGTAAGCGTAATGTCAAGTGACCCCCCATTCAAAGATAGCAATGCCCGATTCACATCGGTACCCTTGAAACCTTTATCTGATCAATAATGTGGTAGATATTATCGTTTTTCTAGGTTCTAGTCCAAGCTTTGAAGGCACCATTGTGAATCGGGCACTGCCATTTATGTATGGAGGGTTATTTAGAATAACGCTTACAGTCCTTTTATAATGTCTATTTTTTCATTTTTTTTATTTTATCTTAGTTTTAACTAATTAAAAATTTTAAAGATGCTGTAAACAATTTCACAAAAGTAGGTCATTTAATCCATATTTGAAACATTTTTACATTTGAATGTTTTCGCTCTTCTTTGTTTATAAAAATGGTTACCGTTGTAAATCGTTAATTAAACTTAATTGATTTTAAAAGGGATTTATTAAATTCTAATGATATTTTACTATAGCCACAAAAAAAACATTTATGAGTTATATTCACTCAAGAGTTGTTTAATCATTAACTTTTCGCTACTGATTTTTTACAATTTTCTACTTTACTTAATCTAACGATAGCAGTAATTAAAAACTTTAAGGTAATCATTGAAATATCAGGTTTTTGATATTTTAGGTTCTCTACGTAGACTTATTTATCCTAACCTGGATTTGTGGACTCTGGATCGGCTGCAAATCTTTGAGGGTAATTTTATCTTCTATAAATATCAAGTAATAATCTCTGTTTGTCTGTCTGCTTGATGTATCTTCGATCATAACTCAGGAACCTCTTAACCTATTTGCCACACATTTTAATTGGGGAACTCGGTACAACGGCAATGTTCGGATAAAGAGTTTTCGAGAGAAAATTAGGGTTTCAGGCAAAGCTGGGTTTCAGTAGTTAGTCTGTTTATTTACTTGAATTAACATTAAGAAAGGACCTGTAAATCAATGATTATTTAGACCTTTTTATAATAACTAGAAATTCAAGGCGCTTCGCGCCCTTCTTTCTAGCCATAGAGGGCGCTTCGCGCCCATCTTCTAAATTAGTTGTGAACATGTTCTCTTTGTGTACATCGTAAAACAAAACAAAAATAATTCGCGGATTTTTCACAAAAAATTCGCGGATTTTCAAAATTTTTTAAAATTTAATGACGATCGAATTTTGATGGAGACAAATATTTGAAATTTTGATTTTTCATAAACCTTCCCTGGGGTCCATAGATGTCCCACAAAAAATTTGGGCCCGATCGGTTCAGCCGTTTTGACGTTTATTGGATACAAACAGACAGACAAACAAACAGACAGACAGACAAGCCAAATTTATATATAGATTATTCTATTCTTAGAAATTCACTTTAATTCCATTAATTAATGTCAACAACATCTGATTTGGCTATATTCAAGATTCATTTTACCAAAAAATAAATCAGAACTTGAAATAGAATACTTAGACGTTAATTTATCCATAACTTCAGAACTTTGTATATTTTATGAGTTTTTAGTTTTATCTTATTCATACGTTCCTATGTTTATATAAGATAATCTCTGTCTCACTCTCTTTCTCTTTAATGTTTGATTGGACGTTCGGTCATAACCTATGAACCCCTGAAATGATTTGCATCAAATGGGGAACTTAGACTTGGTAGAATAAAATGGTCAAGAAATGCAGGCAAAGCTGGGTTCCAGAGCTAGTTTTTTATATTTTAGAAATTATGAACATTTCAAATTAATTGTATCTCATTAAAAAGCATTACTTAAATGTGATGAAAGTTATTTGAACTCAGATAAATATTATGAATCCATTTTGATAATTATTCAGATAAACCTGCGGTCATTTATTTACATCCCCCCCCTCCTCCCCCTTCTTATCTATTTTTAGTTGAGTTTAAACAAGAAATTATTTAAGAATGGCGAAGGAGAGTTGACTGGGAAAATCATCTCTGGTATCCTAATTGTTATATTCCTGGCCTGCCTACCCTTCCTAGCACTCCTCGATAATTTGGTCAAGACCAATATAATGGTGGACACCTCCAGGACGGCCCTAGACAACTTCAAGATTGACATACAGGATGGAATAGAGAAAATGGCGAAGAACATGTCGAAGACCTCCAATAAGGTGGTAGATAACCTGACACTCGACATAGAGGATGGACTTGAGAAAATGGCGAAGAACATGTCGAAGACCTCCAAAGAGGTCGCAGACAACCTGACGCTCGACATAGAGGATGCAAAGGAGAAAATTGAGAAAGATCTGAATACTGTTTACAAGGCTTTTGTTAACAACGACAATAGAATGAATATTAAAAATGTTTCTAAGGAAGATTTGTGTAAACAAATTTCTTCTGCTTTTGAAAATATCAATTTTTCAAAGTTTTGTCGACCAAAAGAAGATTGAAATAGAAAATCCTTAAAGGATTATAGATAACAGTCACATAGAATTATAGTGGTCTAGCTATATAGCACACCAATTTTAATAAACAATATGCATATTTAATAATATTCAATAAAAGACATAAAACCGGTATAGCATGTTTTTTATGTTTTAATTACTCTACATAAGTTTTTTAAGATATATGGAATATGCATGGTAAATTGTAAAACATATGAACTTATCACATCATATATAAATGTACTAGAATCATAACTAGAAACTTCATTTTATGTTTTAGGGAACCATTTTTGTGACTTCTTTATTTTTAATTGTGTATAGCCAATAAAAATTGTTTGGTTGCAAACTTGAAATTCAGGCTTTAAAACAATTCCTTATCGATAGAACTTCGGAACACTGATTTCAACAATACAATATTTAAAACTAAAATAAAAAAACTATAGCTTAGTGCTTTTATCTATCGTATTAGAAAATCTTTATTTGTCAGGATATACTATTTCCAGTGAAGGCCTAGCTCCTACACCTTTTTTTGTATATAGTCTAGTTTGAAATGTGTGAATACAAGAACTCTAATCTATTTCTTTAGTTTTGTAAACATAAGAGGATAGAAGTGTACAAACACTATATGAAGCACCATAACACAATGCATATTTTTCTTCTTCTAACTGCACATAAACAAATAAACTTGTTTTCTGGCAAAAACATTCATTAAGGGGATACAGGCTGTTAGGGGAAAACATATGTATACATAGAATTCACGATGCTCTGGGTTTCTTTTTAAAAGCATAGACAAACTTTCCGTTTTATAATGCATTAATTGTTTTCAGGAATTTAGTATATTTTATCCAAAGGTCTACGACATTGGTTTGCAAAGAAATAGGGATTAGAAAAACAGAGTTTGACTCAACCCGCAAAATTGAGAAACATTTTAAAGATGTTAAAAGCTATGACAAACCTTTCTTTTTCCCTCCAATATCCTAAATGTATAAATCAGTTCTTATATTCAATCAACGAGCTTATAGTATATATACATATTAAAATAGGCTTTTAGGGTACTATGCGCTTCTTTTTCTAATATCAACGTTTGCCTTCTAATTTTGTTTTTCAATCTAACATTTTTAAAAGATTTTTCTATTTTACTTAACGGATTTTATACAATTTTAAAAATCAACAGTTTTCTATGCAACATTTTTCAATTTTGATCGGCCATAATACTTTCCCGGGCCATGGCCTGGAGTCATATGAGAAGCTGCGCCAAAAATATCCCAGATATTGTAGATATTGACAAAATACAGGGTTAAGAGCATTGAGAGAAAACCAAAGGTGAAATTCTGTCATTATAGTCTGCACTCTGCAGCCATATTTAAGATATTGAACGATCAAGGTAGAACGAATGTAACTTGTGTATTAGTTTAGAATTTCTGGATAATTCTGAATAATTACTGGACAGTTACATACAACAATACAAGGTTATAATGCAAGGACAGTTAATTGCAGTTGCGTATACTCTGCGTACATATTGAAACCAGTTATCTCCGGGCGGAATTTGTAAACAAGAATAGATGCTTCAGTGTTCGTTTAGTATCCGAGGAGGTTAAAAGCATTAAATTTTGATAATTTTGATAACTCACATGATAGTTTCCTATGACCAGAATATTTCATTGATTTTTTTCTGTGAAAGATGGATCCCATGTCAGGCTGTGACATCCGTCTTGTGTTTACATTACCGCCCAGAGACAGTACACTGCAGTACAAAAGATGCATACACCTCTGAAATAACTTTCCTTGCATTATAACCTTGCTACAATATATGTAGATTGAAGAGAATTTGATGGATATTTTAATTAATTCAACTACAGGGTGTCTAAAAGAAAAGTAAAATTGTCGATTTTTATGAACAAAATTGCAACATTATTAAGGCCGGTCATTAACCTGAGATTAATTTATAGAATTGAAAATATAAACTAGATTCGCTCATCGCCATTTCTTAGTATAGAGGACACCCTGTATGAATATTTAGAAGAGTAATGTACATTTAATGAGAACGTATCTTTCAACTAACACTAAACAACAATCTACTTATTAGACAGATACAGTTGCATAATCAGCTCTGCAGTGTCGTCAGGCTGTATACTTTGGTTGGTTATACCATTTCAGCCCTCAAATAGTTATTGAAGCCCTGGAAATAAAAATTTCAGAGTTGAAATCCTTTTTTTTCTAGCCTTAGTTTCAAATACGTATTGAGCCAAATTTTTGCGTTGGAATAAGAATTTCTAAGTTCACAGAGTGACATTTAGTAGTAAGTACGTAATGAATATCCTGTATAACATGTACAAATCAAAACCCTTAACCAGTAAATGCTAAAGCATCTTTAAAAAAACTATTTGCGTTGCAAAAACATTAAATTCACGTAAATGTAGCTATAATGTCACCTTCCTTTTCCAAAGTTTTCTGTTTTGGGTTCTGTATAAACTGACAAATAAATTGAATATTATGCTATCAAAATTTATAATGAACTCTTGCATTTATTATATATTAAATATATTTTTATAATATCTTAGCCTCAATCTGTGAAACTTCTGTAGTTTATTAGATGTTGATGGTGCTACTGTTGTGAACTGGGTCGAGCTGGAGCTGGAGCTAGGGGAAGGTGAAGGAGAGGGAAATATAACCGGTTTATCCAGGTTAGCAACTGGGCAGGATCCGGCAATCTTAGACGCGGCATCCTTAATCACACATTTGGAGATTATTTTTAAAAGTTAAACTCCCAACGATACCCCCATTTTTTAATAAAATGTGAGCCTCAGAGGTACAATAACATTGTACAGGGTGTCCCAATAAACTAGTGACTCTGTGTACGTACATATTGATCCTCTTGAACATTGATCTCGATAACCAATGTGGGTAATTTTAGATTTAAGGATCACATGCCTGATCCCTTAATTAAAGTTATCCCTACAGGGTACGACCATTACGAGATGTAAAAAGAAATTAAATCAATTAGTAGATCTGCTTGAGATCAGTGCTAGAGATGGGGATATTTTTTCATTTCGTTCGTTCATTGTTCGTGAAAAGACCCATTTCGTTCGAGATTTTTCTCAATTGTTCAAAAACTTTATTTTGTTCGTTCTAAAAATTATCCTTCTCCGATTTTGCATCTATTTTGTTCTTTTTTTGCTCTGAACGATCATTCAGTAAAATTGGTAGGTTAGTAAAATCGTTCGTTTAAACACAATTGTTTGTTCAGTAAAAAAAACGATAGTAAAAAAACTATAGTTTTAAAAAAAATTTGTTCAAAATAAACGTTGGTTTTGTAAAAAATTATCTTTTTTCAAGTTTGTTCAAACAATTTAAAATTGTTCATTTTTTCGTTTTCATTTTCGATTTTAAAAACCGATTATTTTGTTTGTTGAAAAAAACTATGCCCATATAAAAAATAATAATATATATTTCTTTTTCTGCTGACTATTAAAAACAATCCCACATTTTGGAAAGGATGTATTTTAGAAAACCCTACCATTTAAAAACATCGGGGGCAATCGAATATTTAATGCCTTGGCCAATCCAACATTTCAAACAAAGTGATCAATTTTTAATTAAGTATCTTTTTAATAATAAAACATGGGAATTCAGTGACGAATTCGATATCGTCTTTGTTATGAATTAGCATTGTAATACCTAATTTCAAAAGCCATAATAGTATTATGTCTGCTAGAGTTTATTTTATGAAAAGGGTAAAAGACTGTAAAGATGTGTCTATAATGTCTCCGAAAGATGAACAGTGAAGACGGACAAGTTTACTCTGTGTGTATACTGCAATTTTCTTGTTTTATACTAAGTACAACCGTATGCAGTCAAAACATAAACAAACAAAATGTGAACATAGCAGACGAAATTCTTTCTTAGTAGATATCACTATACTAAATCAAAGAACTATTTAAAAAGACGATATTGAATTCGTCACTGAATTCCCATGTTTATTGGAACTCCCTGTACCTGGGCTTTTTTGCAAGCTGAAAATTCACTTTTACATTGATTGAACTGTTTTAAAATTCGTTGACTCTCTTCAAATGCACTGCAGCCATCTAAACCTTTCCTGAAGAAAAAAGCTTTAAAATTTTACAGTTCATTCTCAATTTTATCAGAAATTAAATCAAATATAATTTATTTATGAAGAAACATAACATTAAATAATCATTATTTCAGTGGGGAGATCCATTGATTCCGCTGATATGGCTGTAGCTGTTTGGTATCAGCTCCCCAATTGCTCGAAAAAATAGAAGAAAAAACATAGAATCGGCATTATCTTTATTACCCCGCTATAAACAGGGAAATTCGGGAAATTACGGCTCGGGTCTAAACTGTCATTAAGCCTTATTTACAGCTTGAGCTTCAAGCTGCATCATATTTTCCATAGAGTTGTGTTTAAAAAAACTGATTTAATATTCTATTTTTATGGTAGGAATTGGCGCATTCTGGGTTTTTTTGAGAACAAGACTCATCGTTGAGCCTTATTCTCCACTTAAACCAACCAAGGTACGTTTTTTTCCTTGGGCCTAACTCTTTTAGTCCAGCCGAAGATCTTGCAGCTGTCAATCATGTGACACAAGCTGTATTCAGAGTTGGGTCAAAGATTGGGTTATAAAGCTGGGGTTAAGGAATTACGACTCGATCCAAAGTTTTTAAATCGTGGGCTCAGGATTAACAGGGTTAATACAATGTTAATATAAAATATATTGAGACGTGCGTTTATTGTTCATCACTTGTGTTAATTGAACATATTCAAAATTCAAACTTATATTTTTTATAATTTACTATGTAATATTCATAAATTTATGAAACTTTCCAAGTATGTAAATATACCTAAAGAGAGCAATCTTATATAAGACCTCGACAAGAGAAAACGCAAGCAAATCAAGAAACTATCATTTATCTCTTCATTCTAAAATTAACTATATTATCAGCCCCATTGTAGGAGATCCTTGTTTTAAATATGTAATATAAAAACTCTTTTTTTTAATGAAACTTCGAATTCGTAAGAAAATCTAAGGTTATAAGCATGACCTATCTAAAGTATTGAAGACAAATTAATGTTGCGAGCACTGTCATAGAATTAGATTTAACTTGGAGACATCGAAATAATATACAAATTGTCGATTTCTAAACCTACTGATAATAGAATTCTGCAGATATTTAGTTTTTTAATTGAATGATTATAATGAAGCTCTTTCCAACTGTTCCCACATATTTCATGGCTATTTATAAATGTTTACGATAGATGAGATTTAGGTATAAATAGTATAAACCCATTGACATATTTATGAAATTATAAATTTTGAACAAAATATTTAATTGTAAGACAAAAAAATTTCTTAAAAAGGGTTTCATTCAGAAAACAAATAATGATGGATGAACGAAATGGATTGTTCAAAGAAATGAAAAAATTATCGTTTTTAATAATGAAGAAAAAAAGTAACATTAAAGAACTATTTAAAAGCGTTCGAACAAAATTGAAAAAACGATCGTTTGTTACAAAACTATCGAATTTTTCAAAAGATTTGGAAAAAATTATAAATTTTTACGAAACGAACAATTTGTTAATAGTTTTCTACTAAACTAACGATTTACTGAATAAACAATTTTAATGAACGGTCGTTCAGCAAAAAAACGAACATAATAGACGAAAACTGAACGATAATTTTGAGATCAAACGATATCAATTTTATAACTATTGAACAAAAAAAGAACAAATTGTAAAAATGTGGTACGTGCCCATCTCTATGTTGAACACGTATTGCTCACTTACCTGAGTTCTACGGTATCAGCCCAACAATCACAGATCAGATTCAAATCAACAAGTTTTTCACATTCAGCAACCTAAATACACAGAGTATAGATAATACGTAGAGTTTTCACACTCAGCAACCTAAATACACAGAGTATAGATAATAAGTAGAGTTTTCACACTCAGCAACCTTAATACACAGAGTATAGATAATACGTAGAGTTTTCACACTCAGCAACCTAAATACAAAGATTATAGATAATAAGCAGAGTTTTCACACTCAGCAACCTAAATACACAGAGTATAGATAATAAGCAGAGTTTTCACACTCAGCAACCTAAATACAAAGATTATAGATAATACGTAGAGTTTTCACACTCAGCAACCTAAATACACAGAGTATAGATAATAAGTAGAGTTTTCACTCTCAGCAACCTAAATACACAGAGTATAGATAATACGTAGAGTTTTCACACTCAGCAACCTAAATACACAGAGTACAGATAAAACACAGAGTGATAACAAAGATACGAAAGTATTTAGATCTATTAAAGGCTATGAAATGCAATATTTTCCACAGCAGGTTTTAGTGTACAACTGGAGCACACGACCAATTAGCAGACGCTTGAATTCAGGGAAATTTAAGGATTCTTTAGATACAAAATATAAAACCTTGAAAATTAAATAAATTCATAAATTTTATGTGTTATGTTAAAAGTTAGAGTACTTCTTCAAAACTTGTAAAACTTAACCCCTGAATTGGTAGGCAATAACTGGCCTTTAGATGGCAGTTAAAAAACCTTTCTTTGAAATGTATCATGGCGTGCCGGGACAACTATAGGCCTATCCATGTCGAGAGCTTATAAGTAGTCTGTGCATTTCTAACCTGCTGTGAGTGCATTAACTCCTAACAAGTGTTAAACTGTCATTTCCTTGTTCTGTAATCGTATTGCAATTTGCATGCGTACTTCAACTTTTATACTAGAGAGGCATGTAGTAACGGATTGTAGGAATCATACTGTATTGTATAGCGCACATTATGTGAACATTTACAAAAATAAACAATTCTAAAATCTTTTTATGATAAAAGGGACTGAGAATATTCGTACCAAGGGAAGCTTTATCCCCAAGGGATGTAATCCGTCGTCTTTGCAATAAGGACAAGAGATCAGGGACAGAAGGGAATCGGTGTTATACGGGGTGTCCCACGAAACATGACATTTGATAAATAGTTATTTTAAGTTAAACAAATCTTTTGCCTAATTATATTTTACTTTGGAATCAATTTTAATATAACAAGACTCCCATGTAATATTTTCATTGATCTTTGGTATCAAACCACTGAACAAATAATGGAAAAAGTCATTTTAAACTATTCACCAACTGTCATGTTTCGTGGGACACCCTGTAGGTATACAGGGTGTCCCACATCATATTAGACCGAGAACGGGTCTAAATTACGATTTTCGGGACTAATTAGAAAATTTAATTAGAATGAATCATTTGGAAAAATAATATAAGGCTTATATAAGAATTTTCTTGCGGAAAATGCTAAGTTTTTCGAGTATTAAGGGTTTATTTTGGTGTTAAAAGATTGGTGATAATCTAATATGATATGGGACGCTCTGTAGATCATGTAGTGCATACAGTACATCGGATAAATGAGAGTTGCGGCATCTGTGTTTATTCAGTGTACACAGATCTGGGGTATGTAAACAGTAAACAGTTTTTCTATACCATAGCATGACAGATTTATCGTATAAAACTGCAAATTAAGAAGTTATACGTTCTATACCATAGCATGAAAGATTTGTTGTATAAAACTGCAAATTAAGAAGTTATACGATCATCAGTAAACTTGAAAATTATCGGATGGGCATAACAATACTTCTCCGAAACATAAGAGCTTATACTAAGGTAAAATATGAATTTTGTTTAAATAATTTACAATTTTAAAGTTTTCGAAAAATCAACATTTCTGCAACAGAGCTAGACTATCCCTCCACGGCTTATGTCATTTATGGAAATATTTTTGAAAGAAGGATGGAAAGCTAGACCAACCAACGCATATTTTGTTTTATAGACTGTAACATATTTTCCGAATTGGATTTGTCTTAAAGGAACGTTTCATAATTTTTTCATATCAAGAGCGTATATAGATGGGGTGTTCGGAGGGGGGGATAGGGTTTCATTTATGCTCAGCACTGGGCAGGCGGCAACAATTCTACCAGAGCATTCAGACAAATCTACAGTTACATCCCTGAAAATATTGAGATCAATCTACAGTTACATCCCTGAAAATATTGAGATAAATCTACAGTTACATCCCTGAAAATATTGAGATACATCTACAGTTACAGAAGGAATACTCGCGCGCTTATAATTCTCAGTATTCTCGAACCCCTTTTTATATCAAAAGAGCCATTTTGAATGTTTTGCGTCATGTTTTTTCATATTGCTAAATATATTTTGAATATTTGAACTTAAGGAGTTTGAAAAACGAATTGACAAATGTACATTAATTGCAGTTTCCGCATTTTCATTTATGCTTAAATGACGTCTGCAAAAATCCCCCTCTTCTTTAAATTTACATGTTAACCTTTATGTTCAATGATAAGGAGTCTGTACAATTCCCCTGTACAAACTGTCTATCAGCATTCTATACTCTACCCTTTCTCCGTTTATCCCCCCTCAGCCCTCTCTGTACAATGTACTCTGTGTTGAAATAGTTAAATTGATAAAATGTTCTACATTCTTTAAATCTATATAAATACTTACTTATTAAATCCCTTCCTTAAGTGAAAAGTCTGTTTACACTGCACATGTCTGTGTCTCATGTTCATTGGACCATTTAAAGTCATAACTAGAGTCTCACAATCGTCTTTATAATATTTGTTCTATGATTTTTTAATATTTAGATTTAAAAAAATAAAACTAATTTTGCATTATCATTATTATTATTATTATTATAAACAGTGTTTGGAAAGTCACGACTATTTTAATCTTATGATTATGATCATGACTATGAAAAATATTTTTTAGCCTGACCCATATACATAAGAACTATGAGTTTTGAATTTGAGGCTAGTAATAATTCAATTTAAGACAAGTTGTCAATGTTCTGTGTAGTTGTTCTGCATTTATAGACTTTTCAATATTATAAACTGAACCTTGTTGATATGATTGGAAGTATAAATTTTGTAAAAACACAAGAAAAAAAATCGATTTGAATGGAACACAGCCAAATCTGCATGCAACAACTTAAAATTTCCTTTTTTCGACTTCAAACCCTTAAAAAAGCACTTTTGTTTTTGAAAAATTTTCGAATAATATATTGCCCCCCCCCTAGCAAAAGTCCTAGTTGCGCCTCTGAATGAGGATTCAGACAATGTCAAGCTCATGAACTAGAACCTCCGGTTCAAATCTTAAATCACCAATTTTTGGGGGTTAAAATCTGTGGTTCAGGGTTTGAAGTGGTGGTTCAGGGTTTAAACCTGTGGTTCAGAATTTGAACCGGTGGTAAGTTATTCAGCTACCTCTCAAATTCATTAAATTAGGTCTCCGTAGAGCTAATATTCTATATTTTTACCTTTGCTTTATACCCTAGAACAAGATCCATACATACACCTGGAATTTCATTTTTTGTAAAAAATATTTTAAAAATTTGGATATTTAATATTATTAACAAAATTATCAAACTTTGGATTATGTATGTTCTTATTACCAGTTAGGGTTTCATTTATGCTCAGCACTGGGCAGGCGGCAACAATTCTACCAGAGCATTCAGACAAATCTACAGTTACATCCCTGAAAATATTGAGATAAATCTACTATTACATCTCTGAAAATAATGAGATAAATCTACAGTTACATCCCTAAAAATATTGAAATAAATCTACTATTACATCCTTGAAAATATTGAGATAAATCTACAGTTACAATCCTGAAAAAAATGAGATAAATCTACAGTTAAATCTCTGAAAATATTGAGATAAATCTACTATTACATCTCTAAAAATAATTAGATAAATCTACAGTTACATCCCTGAAAATATTGAGATAAATCTACTATTACATTCTTGAAAATATTGAGATAAATCTACAGTTACATCCCTGAAAATATTGAGATAAATCTGCAGTTACATCCCTGAAAATAAATCTACAGTTACATCTCTGAAAATATTTAGATAAATCAACAGTTACATCTCTGAAAATATTGAGATAAATCTACTATTACATCCTTGAAAATATTGAGATAAATCTACAGTTACATCCCTGAAAATATTGAGATAAATCTACAATTACATCTCTGAAAATATTTAGATAAATCAACAGTTACATCTCTGAAAATATTGAGATAAATCTACAGGTATATCCCTGAAAATATTGAGATAAATCTACAGTTACATCCCTGAAAATATTGAAATAAATCTACTATTACATCCTTGAAAATATTGAGATACATCTACAGTTACGAAAATATTATAAATCTACAGTTAAATCCCTACGATGCAAATTAAGAAATTAAGATAAAAAAGAATATTTGGGCTCGATCAGTTGATCCATTTCGGTTAGAAACAATAGATAGATGAAATAAAAACCAAATTTTTCTATTTTGAAAACAGGTTGGCCACATTTTAGAAATCTCAGGGTCATGGGATTGTGTTATTTCGGTTTTTTCACTACTTTACAAAATGTTGCAGAGTTAAAAACCCGTATACAGTCCTCACTGAATTCCTACATTTGTTGGGAAACCCTGTAGGGACAACTGATGTCCATATATCATCTGAAACATTTACCTGTTTTGGGAATTTGAACATGATGGTGAGATACTTGTACTCGTGATAGCATCTAACATTTCAGCAACGATAAAAAATCCATTCTTTTTTTCCTGTTTCTTTTCCATAATAAAAATCTGCACACATAAAACATATTTTTTCTTTTGCATTTTACCAATATCATAATATTTTCTGTATCATTTATACCCCTTTTTATATACCCTGTATCCCCTGTATCCCCTTAAGATGTTCGGTACTTTCCCAAAGGCTTTTTCCCAAGCGGCAACTTCCTAAGGGTATTTTGCGAAGTGGCAACTTCCCAAATGTACAATTTCCCACGCGGCAACATTCCAATCTGTACTAACAGCTCTCGGCCCCCAGCCTATCCTTGCCGCATCTCTCGACCCTTAGCCCATCCTAGCCGCAGCTCTCGACCCTTAGTCCATCCTAGCCGCAACTCTCGACCCTTAGCCCATCCTAGCCGCAGTGTTGGGCACCTTTTTATCCTGTAGCGCCTTATAAGTCCTAATTATATCTTTGTGAAATTGTCACTTGGGAAGTCATCCTTGGAAATTATCTTCAGAAAAGTACCTAACACCCCCCTTTATCCATTTTATCCCATAGACCTGGCTTTGTATCCTGGATATCTGCTGATCGAAGAATCTGACCTAATAAAAACAATAAATAAATAATGGATGAACTTTTGAAATAAATTATTATTAAAATTAAATTAAATAAAGAAGTCATGACGTCATTTATCAGATAAATTACGTCATTTATCAGATAAATGACGTCATTTATCAGATAAATTACGTCATTTATCAGATAAATGACGTGATTTAATGTTTCAAATTCAATATTTAAAGAAGCCTAACTCATAGTTTAAAATATCAAAAGTATAAAAACTTTAGGTTGCAATGATATCAGGATCAAAACATAAAAGTTTGAGATAATGCAAAAAATGATGTAAAAAGAAGTAATTCTCTGGACATAATCTGGGTATAATCGCACAAATTCTAATTATTTTATTCATAAATATATAAAAGAATGCATCTTAATCGTAATAATCAAGCATTTATCAATTTTAGAAATTCGAAAGTGGAGATTTTGACCCTCAATAAAAAAAATAAGAAAATACTACAGTTCAGGAAAATAAGAATTACAAAAAGTGAACAGGCCGAAAAGCTACCACCTTGTTTATGTTCTTAACAAAACATTTAAGTTTAAGATACCATTTATATATAATGAACAAGACCCAGAAGAATACTAAATAAACTAAAATTATGAGAAAAATGACCCCTCTACATTTAAAGTAATTGCCCTCGATATGTATTCATGATTCTTTTTGAGTCTCCCTAATATTAGATTATGAAGTTTAATATATTAATGTCCAAATCAACGACTAAAATCCCTCCTGTAAGAAAAGGGGGTGCAAAGCGCCAAAGATATCTAAAATTATATATTTACCTTATTGTTTAGAGTAAACTCAGCAGTTACCAAATTTGTGATGCACAAGGTATCCGGGTCGGTCTACAGATAAACAATAATAAAATGGCTGATTCACCATGGTACCTTTAAACCTTGATATGTAGAAGATATTTTTATTTTTCTAGCCTAAAAAGTTCATTCATACAGAAAGGACAGTTAAAAAATTACAATTAAAAAGGTGGAGTGATTCATTTCATTCTTTATAATGAAAAGCTTTCAAGGGTACCGTTGTGAAGCGATTGTACTTTATTGAAACAAAAACGACATTTTGACCTGTGTTTCCTTCATTTTGACCTGTTTTCCCTTCATTTTGACCTGTTTTCCAGTCAGCTTCTGACACGTTATTAGAGTCAGAAAACCTAAAAGATGATAATAATATTATAAAATTATTAATCATATTTGATCAAATGATCTACGATTGAAATATCAAAGGTTTACACCATCAGGATGCAAAGATATAGACATTAAATAAGTTCAGTTTGTGATAAAGACATCTTCACAGGTAGAGGATCGTCACCGGCATCAATTGGGATTGATATATAGCTTGCGAGAAAGCTAGGCTTGTGTCTCTGAGGGGCATTTAGAGCGTTGAATAGTCCCCATCATTTGGGATTGATATTTATAGCTTGTTAATAGCTACAAGATCGCAGGACTGTACCTGTGTGGATTGTGTCCTGGTTGACTTTGTTAGCGGACGAGTTATACCTGGAGAGATACGTTTCGAGAATTTGTTATGGAGTAGGAGATTTACTAAATCAGTACCTTTAAAACTCTATCAAAGTAGCAATAATTAAGATATCATCATTTTTAATAAAAGTTTCAAATTCCGTTATTTTTCTTTCGTGTTTTTGCAGCCAATATCCGCAAGTCACTTTTTAAGAGATACCACAAATAAAAAATTTCAATTTTCAGTTCGAACAAAAATCTCTCTCTTTTAAAGACGGGTTTAAAGGGTAGTACTGATTTGAAACGGACACGCCTGCACTCATATAACTGAAGGAAACACATGGAATAACCTCTAGAGTCCTTTGAAAAAAATATCTTCTTACATAGTAGAGTAGTGTATAGGTGGATCTTCATAACTGCGCAGTTGTTTCTCGAGGCTTCATCAAGATCTTCAGTTACCTGGAGAATATAATAATCATGCAACTTGAAGGATAATTATCAGCAGGAGGATTATTAGCTAATTAGGTTAATTAGAGCTAAAAATGTTATAATTAGTTTACAGATGTGTTTAACCTATCGTAAATCTAGATTTTAAAATATTGATCTTCAAGGTTAGAATATAAGAGGTGTACAAATTCAAAAATTATATCTGACCAAATTCGAAGAATCTGCGCAGCCTAAATGTTTAATTCTGAAGCTGGTTATTTTGGCTAACAAACAAATTCAAATTTCTACTGAACAAGTTAAAAAAAAAAAGAATGAAATGGGTCGTTAACGAACGCCGAATGACAAATTAAAAAAAGATGAATGCAACCAATTGTTTTCCAAAAAAATTCAAGTTTGTTAACTAACCATGCAGGTCTGCCGCTTTAGTAATAGTAAATTGGTCTGGTACAGTACAAACTAGGACCGCAAAGGTTGACCCTACTCGGATATTCAAATGAACACTGGTTGTGTGTGAAACAGAATGAATCAAAGAGCTTGGTAATATAAAGAGGAGGCATTGGTAGCTATACGCAAAACCAGAAGCCTCAATTGGTTTAATTATGAAGCCACAGAATGTCGTCATTTCCATAATTCAAAAAGATTTTAGGACTTTTTAAGCATATCTCTCAGTTAAAAATTCTTTTTTACATAATTTGCCAATTGAAATGCATAACTTTCATATCTTTAAGGATAAAATTTAACAGATTGCAATGTTTGGTTTGCAGTTTTTTGCCCCTTCAAACCAAGGTTTTTTCAGACCTTGATCACTTTACCGCGTGGCCTAAATTTCTGCTTTAAATACTAGAAAACTGTACTTAATGACACCTAAAAAATTTTTTTTTAAATATTTAGTATTTTTCATACAAATGAGATGCGTAACAAAATCACAATTTGAGCTTTATTTTAATAGGAGAGAATCCTATTCCTATTTCAAAATCAAAGGTTTTTAAAATGGTGCTACGAGTATGATTTGAACAATTAATGAACTGAACTGTAGGAAAAGATATCAAAAACGAACGGTTACGTTATATTAAGGATGCCCAACTCTACAGTTTTAACAGGTGTCCTGTACTGCGAGGTAGGGCTTGAAGCTAGAGAAGGTTGGTGGCACTAGTAGCATAATCATGGTGCTGGCAGCATGCCTACTAACAATTACTCTAGGATTAGGTAAAAATATTTAAAAAAGAAAAAAAATATCCCATTTTTGCTTGTCTTTGAAATATTTTTAGCGTCATCATAAAAAGGTAAAAATAATTACAGAGATTTATCTGTAAAAAAGATTCCAACTTATTTTTTTATTTTTACATATATTCTAATTCAAAAAATTAAGAAAAAAATTTCAAACTTTTTTCAGCCTATAACACCCCACTGCAACCCATGAGTGTCCACAAAAAATTTCAGCCCAATCGGTCCAGCCCTTTGGCCGGCTATAGGCAACATATATATATATACGAATGGCATTGTCTTGTTTTATTATATAGATAATTTTTGGCATAAATGTTGCTTTTGGAACTTTGATAGCTATAATACTTTTAAAATGAAAACATGCATTCATATTTTGGTGTTCACAAAAAAAAGTGTTGTAAATGACAATTTATTTTATAATAATGGTAAATCTCACAGGGAAGGTTTATGAATCGTTCTATATTAAAAATTCTTGCAATCCAACAGTTTAAACAGAAATATCTGTAAAATTATGGATTGTTAAATTGTAATAAAAAGATTGCTGCATCCTTACTTCGTATCTTTAACCATAATACTTGTGTTCTAGTTGGATGTAGGCATGCTTCTAAAAGCACTCCAACTCCAGTAGCAGCTCAAGGGCGCGAAGCAGACAGATTTCCACTGAATCTCTGGTTTCCTCAACCAAACTTTGCTGGAAGATCTATCAGAGAATCGGGTCTTGGAAACTTTAAACCGTTTACAATTAAAGATGATATTAAAATACTCAACACAAATCTAGAAGATAATCATGTAGATTTTCTTGAACACCAAGCTGAAAATAAAAGAAATTCAGAATCACAAAACAGAAAGAAAAGTAAGTTAGGCGCAAAAAAGAAAAAACAATCTAAAAGCAGTTTAAAAAAAATGTCCAAAACTACCGCCTTGAAATACAAAATTGCTAAAACTCCTAGTAGACTGAAAACACCCAAAAGACTGAAGAAAAACAAGCAAAGGAAGAGGTTAATAAGAACATCCAAATTGCTTCCAAAAAGATCGAAGAAAAACAAGCAAAGGAAGAGGTTGATAAGAACATCCAAATTGCTTGTAAAGCATAAGAAAGGTTCATCCAATAAGAGAGGAGGAAAAATACAAGTAAAACAAAGTAAAGAAGTTTTATATCGACAAGTTACAGCAGCTTGCTTAATAGACATAGAAGCAGGTAAATATTAAAATGAGTCTGGGTGGTGGTACGTATTCCAAAGTTTGGAAGTAACAAACAGATCAGCTCGGGAACAGATTCCTTTTTTCTAAAACTCTCTTCAGCCCGAATCCAACCTTAAAATTGTCTGAAAATAACAAAAAATCCGTTCGGGAACAGATTTCTTACACTAAAACTCTCTTCACCCCTTATCCAACCTGAAATTAGTTCTTAATTAAACTTAAAATCAGAGCGTATGAATATATATGATAATATGTGTACTTTGTACAGTCATCATCGTATTAATCAATTTAATGAAGACGACTTATGATTTCAACTTTTTATTATTAGCAAGCTTTTAAACAGCATGGAAATCAAAACTTAGATATAAAAGTAAACTTCATTTTATTGATATAAACATCGATCACTGTACATTGTGTATATTCTGTGTACAAGAACATTAATATATGCTACCAACACGGCTGCATAACACTTTAAGATAAATAAGATAAACATAAGAATATAACGTTTCTTGATAACATACAGCTACAGGGTGTCTTATCATTATAGATTTTTCATTATTCTAAATTGGGATTTTTGGCAATGACAGAAAATCCAAAAGATTGGATCATTTTAATGATCGACAACTTGCATAATGCATAAAACACCGGCTTCGATGAATACTTGTAAGAATAAAATTTTGTCGTTAAACATTCAATGCAGTCTGCAGAGGTGAATCATTTTTGATGGTGGGGAAAGTCCTTTTATGAAAAATATGAATTCCGGAAAGAACTAAAGGTTTACCTCAAACTGAAATTCCTCTCCCTAAAATCTTTGAAACCTGTTGTTACACAACATTTAGATGTTGATATCCATCAGGTTGCATAAATATTAGCTGATTAGAAAATTAGCCGGAAGAAGTTTCTCTGAAAATTATAAGTCTCTGATCTCAGATTCAAAGTAAAGACAATGTAACACGCTTCCAACTTTCAAGTACTTATACACAAAGCACAATATCAAACACTGTGCGGTCAAAATCAAACAATGCTTTTTTAGGGAATTTATGTTCCTAAATGACGCAATTATTCTCTTTCTACAATTTTTTAAAATATTTTAAAATACAGAAACATTATCCTTATTTAAGTGTATCTTTATGAAAGAAACCAGATGAAAAATTTTCTACAGCAAAGTGACAGAGTTAAAAGATCACTAAAGATTATTGAAGGAAAAGCAGCTAAAAAGGTAAATTTAAGTTAATAACGTGATGCCTGATTTACAACGGTACAACTTAAAAGTTTGTCTGATCAAGTGTGTGTTAGTTATGCATTTTCTAGTTTCTTTAAAATGTTTATTTTTAATTCAGTTGATTATTTCTCTGCAAAAGAGTGAATTGGAAATATCTTGCTCAATGGAAATCACACAGTTTTTTAGTCAGGAAAACAAAGTATTTTTCCATATTATTTATCAGATTAAGGTCTTAATTGTGAACCGTTGTATTGTGTAGGTGAACTTGGATGTTACTGTTTCCGGTTTATTAAAATGGTATTGTGTAGGTGAACTTTGATGGTCCTGCTTCCGGTTTATTAAAATGGTATTGTGTAGGTGAACTTTGATGGTCCTGCTTCCGGTTTATTAAAATGGTTGGGAGGAAACAAGAATAATCCGCTTTGTCTAGGATCTACTAAAGAGTAAGTTAATTTGAGCTGATACAGGGTGTTCAACGAAACATGACAGTTGGGAAATAGTTTTGAATGTCTTCTTCCATATACTGGAAGTACTATTTGAAGTTTTGTTAAAATTTTACTCAAATAAATTTTACTCAATTTTTATTGTAATATTTTATAATATATTAGTATCTTTAGTATCAAACAACTTAACAAATTATAGAAGATGAATTTTAAACTATTCACCAACTGTCATGTTTAGGGGGACACCCTGTATGTATAATCAAGCCTTATCAATGCACAGTTTTCTGCTCGGTTCCTATCGATAAATCAAATTTTTACACTAAAAAAAAATACAATTGAGCTTCGTCGTAGAACTACCAACTACGAGTTCAAATTTGAAGCACCGATTCAAAGGTAAAGAATCAGAGGCCGATTTTAATGAAGTTGAACCTCGTCGCGGAACCTTTAGTCATTGGTTCAAATTGCACGCTGACTCAATCTCTTAACACTGATTTAAATTTCAAGTTGAGCCAACCATATTTGAAAGGTTCGGCCTCAGAAAGGATTTAACTTGGTGGGACAAATTTGAACCGTTGTTAAGCAGTTCAGCAACCCCTCAAATTTATTAATTTCGGTCTCTGAAACTTTCACGAAATTTGCAATCTATGGCCCAAAGCTAAAATTAAAAAAAAATTAGATTGGTTTCAACTGAAACCGAGTCAAGTCTAAGCTCGGACTTTACTTGGACGTAAATTTTAGATTACATCATATCATTCTTTAATTTTCAAATCCAAAATGTATTCTAACTGATTGGTTTCAGAATTGCAGAGGGGGCAGAGAATGGTTTCCGAACTTTAGACAGTTGTCAGAAACTAATAGAAACTTCATGCTCTGTCGACCCAGCAAAGGAATCAATCAAAGAAAATCATTATTTTAAATTTAAGTTTTAAAAGAGAATTTCAAGTAACAGCTCATACGTCAAGAACAACCTTAAAAGGACTGTAAGTGTAATTTCAAGTTAACCTTAATGCAAAGATGGTAATACCTGATTATCAACTGTACCCTTCAAAGTTTTGTTTGATCAAGTATGAATTAGATAATGATATATTCATGTTTTTTGTATCTTTAAATTGTTTTTATTCGCGGTTTCATTTCGACAGTAACTTGCGCATTCCTTGTTGTAAGAAGACATGAATAAACTCACAGAAATAAACAATTTTCGAGTCAGAAAAACGACATCATCTTCCACATTTTTATTCAGATTAATATTTCAAGGGTACCGTTGTAAATCGGCATTGCCATTTTTGCATAGAGGGTCATCTAGATTTAGACTTAAAGCCCATTGAACATTAAAAAATATCCATAAAAATCTTTTTAAAAAGGCAAGAACAAGATTTGATTGCTTAACATTAGTTGGAAAGCTTTACCTCAAACTTTACATTATGCGAGGAAACCTTTCTTAATATCACAGAGAAAATCACGAACTGTAGATTAGCGACTTTATCAGGTACGATTACAATCGCGAACTGTAGATTAGCGACTTTATCAGGTACGATTACAATCGCGAATTGCAGATTAGCGACTTTATCAGGTACGATTACAATCGCGAACTGTAGATTAGCGACTTTATCAGGTACGATTACAATCACGAACTGTAGATTAGCGACTTTATCAGGTACGACTACAATCGCGAATTGTAGATTAGCGACTTTATCAGGTACGATTACAATCGCGAACTGTAGATTAGCGACTTTATCAGGTACGATTACAATCGCGAATTGTAGATTAGCGACTTACTCAGGTACGATTACAATCGCGAATTGTAGATTAGCGACTTTATCAGGTACGATTACAATTAGAACCAAAAAAATTTGGAATGAATGCTGTTTTTCCGTTCATAGCTGAGATGTTCTGGCGATTTTTTACTTTTAATTGTTGCAATTTACAAATCTCTAGCAATATAGCAATATAAACCTATTAGGGCACTTAGAAAAAATGATTTTCAAAAACATTAATTCCACTAATTCATATGAAACAATTACAAAAATACCATGGAAAAACATTTTAAGGAGATACTCATGAGAGGATTCTATTAATTGGTAAAACCTGAAGTCTGTACCTTTGTATAAAAAAGCGTTAATTTAAAAAAATATATTGACTTAAAGTGATTTATTCGTAAAAAAAAATATTTTATTGAGTACAAAAAGATTGTGGTGGATATTGAACTTTGAGATCCATTAACCAGATTTAACTTATGCGTTAAATGGCTTAGGTTGCGAATTAGTGTTTCACAATAAGATTAAACATACAACAGTTCTGACCTCAGACTATTTAATAATTAATTTAGAAATGTTTTCTTGTTTCAGAAACTCAGGACATCTCAACACTATGCACCTGTTGGGCAGACATCAATGCGGATGTTGAAGAAATTAAAAAAGTCAAGTAAAAGATCTTTTGTTTACTTTAAAAACCACAGATTTTTTAACACATTATTGAATGGGCACACTCAACTAAGTATTCAGGCCTAATAAGTTTAGTGCATTGGGTGTGGGTTCCACTTGAAAGGATAGATAAAAGGATACAATTGGAAATACAATTTTTTTTAAGAACATTTAGTGTTTGTATCTTTTAAAAATAAACACTTTAGAGATGACTGTATACGGAAACTATAATCATTATATTGACATTTATGTTTCCCTGTCACTATACAAGTGTTTGCTTCTTTGTCAAATCATTAAGTTTACCGTTAAAAAACTTAGTCAAGTAGAAAAGATCAAATTCAATCTACGGATCGTTAAATATCGTCTTTTTTTTGATAATTCTTGACTCCTTTGACAAAATTTTAAAATTATCAGCTCCAATCAATTATTTCATAATATCTTTTATGTATTTTCTCTTATGTTGAAAAGTGGTTTAATTACAGGGTGTCCCAAAAAAAAAATATCAGCTACAGGGTGTCCCCAATGAACATGGGAATTGAGAGAAGATTTATAAATCGTCTTTGATATTTTCGATATTTAGTAAAATGACAAAAAGTGTATCAAAAAAGATTGTTTATCTCTTGAGCTCTTCAAAATGTGGTTTGCATTATATTTTTAAAATTGACGGAGATATCAAATATTTGAACACTTTTTGTTTTCGAATAAAAAGAAATCTGAGCAGATTTCTCGATAACTCCGCCGATTTCGAAGGTCCAACGATAGTAGACCACATTTTGGAATTCCTGAGCCTATTAGTTTCAGATGTTGATTACTTTAACTCTTATACTACTAGGATTGTTTTCACTTTATAATTTACAGCACGGAACAAAGACGATATTGAAGTCGGCATTTAATTCCCAGTTTATTGGGACACCCTGTATCTCACCTGATTCAGTCACATTTCAAATTATTAATTAAATCCGGTTTCTGGTTAACGGAACTGTCCCCGTAATTTTGAGGTACCCTCCATGTACAAATTCACAACATACCCTTTAAACTTTATTAATTAATTGATATTGATGTTTACAATTTTGAAAGCTGATTTTTTTTTTAAATTAGCGCATTTCTGCTGCAATAAAACATAAAGGATTTATCAGAGTTTTAAAACTAAATGAACGACAATATCTTCCACATTATGGATCAGATAAAGGTTGCAAGGGTACCGTTGTAAATCAGACCTTGTCATCTTTGCAGGGAGGGTCACTTGGAATTAAACTTATGATAACTTTAAGTATGAAACAAATCAATAATTGATTAATTCATTGATTAAGGTGCAACGGTGTAAATGCAGATACACTGGTTCGGATGGATCGGGGAATATGTATTCGATACTTTCAGACTTGTAAACAGGAGGAGGACCTTGTTACAGGTAACTTTATGTAAATTCAGACTTGTAAACAGGAGGAGGACCTTGTTACAGGTAACTTTATGTAAATTCAGACTTGTAAACAGGAGGAGGACCTTGTTACAGGTAACTTTATGTAAATTCAGACTTGTAAACAGGAGGAGGACCTTGTTACAGGTATTCAGTATGTAAATTCAGTGACGTATTCAATATCGTCTTTTTAAATATTTCTTTGATTTAGTATAGTGATACATATTGAGAAAGCTGTAATCTGTAATTAATTGATTGATTAACGTTTATTTCTATTTGCATCAAAAGGAGAGCATCTTAAATAGTAATCTGTAAGAGTTTCGTCTCCTATGTTCACATTTTGTTTGTTTATGTTTTGACTGCATACGGTTGTACTTAGTAAAACAAGAAAATTGCAATATACAGACCAAGGATGTAAGGCAAGGAAAGTCATTTCAGAAGTGTAAACATCTTTAGTACTGAAGTGTACTGTCTCTGGGCGCTAATGTAAACACAAGACGGATGTCGAAGCCTGACATGGGATCCATCATTCACATAAAAAATCAATGAAATATTCTGGTCATAGAAAATTATTATGTGAATTATCAAAATTATCAAAATTTAATGCTTTTAACCTCCTCGGATACTAAACGAACACTGATGCATCTATTATTGTTTACAAATTCCGCCCAGAGAGAACTGGTTTCAATATGTACACAGAGTATACACAACCGCAATTGACTTTCCTTGCCTTACATTCTTGATACAGACAGAGTAAACTTGTCCTTCTTCACTGTTCATCTTGCGGAGACATAACAGACACATCTTTACAGTCTTTTACCCTTTTCAAAAAGTAAACTCTAGCAGACATAATAATGTTATGGCTTTTGAAATTAGGTATTACAATGCTAATTAATAACAAAGACGATATCGAATTCGTCACTGAATTCCCATGTTTTTTGGGACACCCTGTATTGAGAGGGATGGAAGGAGGGTAGGAGGGTTAGGGGGACAGTACCCCACTTTTGACTATTTTCCAGGAAAATCAAATCTGTTCCTTGTGAGAATCATGCATCTTTTCATTTCTAATTTTACGAATTAAAATTTATTTTAAACTGATCATTCATGTCCAAAGGAATTCAGACTTTGCCTCAAACTCTGATTTTCTGTCCAACCTAACGTTGTAGACCTTGGATATTTCAAACTGTGAATTTAGTTGGTTCAAATAATCTTTAAGTTTTATTTATCAAAGATTTACACCGAAGATATAAGGATTAGCAAGTTTGAGCGAAAACTCTACTCATGCATATCGTATTTACACCACGTGTCCGACACTCATGAGAGAAAGTTTACTTTAAAAAACACGATGTCTGAAATCCATCATTGATAAAATATTTTCAGAGTACATTTTCAACTGCAGTGGGGGAGCCTTGCCTGGAGGCAGCAATGTCCCATCAGCAGGTAAGTGTCCGGGTCCGTACATAATGTACAAAGGCTACATAGTGTACATAAAACAACATTTTCTCTCTTGAAATTAAAATGGCGACGAGGGCACGTGATCTCCAGTCAGCTGTTGGAATCGTCGAGGATGCAAAAGGTAATATTTTACACTTGAATATTTTTTTTTCTAACCAAAGATTAGATTATGGACAAGCTCTTGTATATCTTCCGAACCCTCACTGGCAATACAAGTTCAGGTGAGTCCTTTAAACTTTTTAAGTTAAATTTTTCCAGTTCAACTTTAATAAAGGAAACAGCGGGAATCAGAAAACAGTGGAATTCTTGTTTTCTAATAATGAAAGTTGTTAGAGATATATCAGTTGCATAAATATTTCAAATTCTTATACTGAAATTTTTCAAGTAAAAGACAGTATTCTGCAATTTTCTGGTTCTCAATGTTTATCTACAGTTAAACCCTGAATAAGCCATACATCGAAAGAATTTATCAAATGTCGTCTTGACATTTTTTTCAATGGTTTTTATACTATTTACGTAAATCCCAGTATTTGCGAAAATAAATAAATAGCCATGAATATGCGGGAATATGCGGGAACAGATTTAAAAAGCTCCATAAACTCATTTAATTAAAAACCTAAATATCTGAAACATTCTATTATCAGAAAGTAAAGAATACGAAATTTGATAAATTCTTTCGATGTATGGCTTATTCAGGGTTTAACTGTTTATACCCCGTAAAATACTACACAGTAAAAAACACTAAACATTGTGAATGAAGACAAATGTCAAACTTAACCTATGATTTTTAAAAAAATCATATAATTTTACAGTGCATACACACTGACCCATTTCACTTATTTATTTTGTAAATAATTAAACATTTTTGTTTCAGCAAATTTGATTCTTCCCTGCCAGGATTGTTGAATTAACTATTTTGCTGCCTGAATTGTGAATTCTCATTATATGTATTAAAGCTAAAATGTCACAATGCTGTAGATTATTTTTATTTTAAATATTTGCATTAACAACAACTGTGATCTGATTAATATTCTACAAAATAACTCATCTCTAAATATAATTTGTTCTTTTTATATATTTAAGTTAGAAAGTACAGAGTGTCCCACGAAACATGACAGTTGGTGAATAGTTTAGAATGTCTTCTTCCATAATTTGTAAAGTTGATCGATACCAAAGACAATATCAAAAGTATTATATGGGAGTCATATTATAGTAAAATTGATTTGAAAGTAAAATATATTTGAGCAAAAGATTTTTTTAATGAAATAAACTGCAAAAAAACCTTTAATATCATAATAAAATGTATGTAAGACGACATTCAAAACATTTTGTATGTTTAGAAAACTCATTTAACTCGCGGGGCCGGGTGGGGACATTGTACCGTTGCCCCCCCCCCCCCCCCCCCTTGTATTTGGTCAGGGACTAAATTATGCTGGAAATGTATGCGATTAATATCTTCAAAAGTTTAAAACTTGTATGGTTGTATTTAGTAAAACAAGAAAATTGCAGTATACAAACAGATTAAACTTGTCCGTCTTCACTGTTCATCTTGCAGAGACATTATAGACACATTTTTACAGTCTATTACCCTTTTGATAAAATGACTCTAGTAAATAATAATATTATTGCTTTTGAAATTAGGTATTACAATGCTAATTCATAACAAAGACGATATCGAATTCGTCACTGAATCCCATGTTTATTGGGCCACCCTGTATTTAATCTTCTTATAAAAAGCTGCGCTGTATGTCACACTGAATTATGCGACAACACTGCTGGTACGACTGTAACCTCAACGCTCGTTTTGTTACTCACAAGTATGAGACAAACAAACTCATTAAAAAATAAAAACATTTTTGTTCTTCTCAATATAGCTCTTCAATGAGTTCTGAGCTGAAAACTTTAGAATGGTGGATATCGAGATCAATTGATCGATTGATAAGTTTTAGATTAATGTTTATTAATACTAACATTCAAAAGAACTATTATAGTCCTTAAATGTGATAAAATATGTTTTTTAATAAGTTCTTATTTACATGATTAAATTTATATTTGTTTAAATGCTCTTAAAGCCGGCTTGTGAATATAGCTGAATCGAATTTTAGTCCAATCGTTATAGCATCGTTTCTGTATTTGTAATCAAACGTATCAAACATGTTTTATCCAACGAGAGCGATTAAAAAGAAAAGTAAAAGTTTCTACGGTGGATATTCAGATTAAGCAATCAGAATATCCAATTCAAAAGTTTACAGCTCAGAGCAAGGAACTTTATAATGGGATACCTGAAATCCCGATTGCTTAATCTGGATATCCAATGTGGAAACATTTAATTTCTTGCTTAATCCATATAGTACAGAAAAATCTAAAACCTGTTTTTCAAAATTAGAGAAAACCTCCCGTTTTTGTATAGTAATCTTAAATAGCGAGCAAAATTTTAAATTTCCCGGCTTCTGAAACACGACTCTGATTTTTTGAATTTTATACACTTTTCAGGATACAAGTACAAGATTAACTTAGTCTCGAGATTAAGGAAAAGAAAGGATAAAGGATGGTGTATCTTTCGACATATGCAAATCCGATATACTCCACTTCTGACCTATGCCAAATCCGCTATACAACACATTCGATTTACTAGCATGTGGTTTTACCGCTGTTAGATGCCCCCTAGCCTGTCCTAGCCACGGCGCTGGCCCGGCCTGGCCTTTCCTAGCCGCAGCGCTCGGCCCAGAAATTGTCTGAACCTACCCTAACCCTCAAATAATGCAAAAATAAACAGCGGACGTAGGTTCGATATTGTAGTAGGTCGGAAAGTTACTAGGTGAGGAGTTGAGTAAGGGGATGTGTATATTACCGGAAAGTTAGTAGGTGAGGAGTTGAGTAAGGGTATATTAGCGGATAAAGCTTTGATCTCGAATTCCACGGTTCTAAAGTTCCCAGCTGAGGAGACATATACAATATACAACAAACATGGAATGGTTTTCATCCGGATTCTTGTCATTGTGAAATATCGCTAAGGATTTTGTACCTTGCAATTGTTTCTTACAGGGTGTCCCAATAAACATGGAAATTCAGTGACGAATTCAATATCGTCTTTTTAAATAATTCTTTGATTTAGTATAGTGATACCTACTGAGAAAGTTGAAATCTTTAAGAGTTTCGTCTGCTATGTTCACATTTTGTTTGTTTATGTTTTGACTGCATACGGTTGTACTTAGTAAAACAAGAAAATTGCATATACAAGCAGAGTAAACTTGCGGAGACATTATAGACACATCTTTACAGTCTTTTACCCTTTTCATAAAATAAACTCTAGCAGACATAATAATATTATGGCTTTTGAAATCAGGTATTGCAATTAGGTATTGCAATGCTAATGCTTAACAAAGACGATATCGAATTCGTCACTGTATTCCCATGTTTTTTGGGACACTCTGTAAATTATCAAACTTCTGAACGTTTTAAAGACATAAAATATTTACAAGAATTACAAATAAAAAAGTTTCAAAAAGATTTTAAAAATATTTTTATGTCAAAATATCTACAGATGCTATCATCTGAATATTTATAGAATTTTGTTAAAATTAAATTTTAAAAAATAAATACATTAAAACGAAAATTATTCCAAAGTTTTCTGGTTATCACTGTAGAGAACCCTATTTATAGTTACCATAAATTATATATTTGCAATGTGAATAACCACTTCATTGCTATATTTCACATTGGAAATATATCTGTGGCTAATATGTGACCTTTCAACGATTATCTGCCATCTGTAGTTGTAACAAAAAACATCTGGAAAAATTGCAAAAATTCTTAAAATAAAAGGCTTTATTCGTATTTCAGAAAGCAGAGGGTTCTCAAAATTTTATATCCTAAAAATCAATGCAAATATTGATTATTCGAGATTAATGCACGAAGAGAAGATGCATTCTTTTTAATTGGATTACTTAAAGGGACTGTTCACCTCGTTTAACCTTAATCTGAGGAAAAATGACAAAAAGACCCTTTTTCATTTAAAAAAAAATTATAATTTTTTTTCCGGAGGGTTTCCTTCAAAAGTGATAAATTGTTTTGTATAGCAGAGGCAAGGAAGTATATTTTAAAGTTCCCAGCCTTTTAAATGGTGGATATCGAGATTAATGCTTAATCCTCTCTTTTTCTTAATCTCGAGACTAACTTAATCTTGTACTTGTATCCTGAAAAGTGTATAACATTCAACCAATCAGAGTCCCTTATCAGAAGCCGGTAAGTTTGAAATTTTGTGCGCCATTTATGATTAATATACAGAAACGGGAAGGACTCTTAATTTTAAAAAACTGGTTTTTGATTTTTCTGTTCTATATCCAAAAAAAAGGGGACTAAGCATTAAATCTAAAGTGTCCACATTGGATATACGGATTAAGCAGTCGGTATTAATGGTATCCCATTCTAAAGTTCCCAGCTCAGTATCTATTTCTTACAAAGAGAAGACGACATTATCTTACTTATCACGATGCTTAGCTAAAGGATAGGTATAGCATTATTATTAGAGGATGCTATTTTTGGAATCTCTTGAAATTTCGACGCCAGTCCCTTTAAATTGACAATCCAATTATTTAAAAATTAAATACTTTAACAATTGTTCATATCTGCAAGATAAATGAGAGACAAACTATATTTATTAGAAATAAATAAAACGGTTTACGAGAATAAATATAAATATATCGTAAATCTTGAAATCAAATGTACGGGCAGTTTTAAAAATTGAGGATCCATGCATTACCACAACGAAATATCGAAGTGGGATTAAATTGATCCGTAGATCTGTATAAATAACACTAAAGTTCTGAATTCTGTTTGTTTGTAGTGGGATAGATCTTGGTATAATTAAATGCAAGGATTCAGCTCTATAATTACGTAATAAATGTTGAGAAGTGATTGATTAATTAGCAAAATAAATGTTAATTAGTCTTTAGCAAGAAATAATTTTGTCAGAAACCTACACAAATCTTGCTTAAATATAAATAGGAGGAGTCAAAATAAACAGAACTTTAATTTACATTTTGAGGTTTACTGTGAAAGTTAATTCTTGTTTTTTAGAGAAGGGGAGGGGGACTGGAAGGATATGGGGAGGAAATAGAAAGGGAAGAGGGTGTTTATTTACATATTGAAGAAAGGGTTTTAAAACATTTTAAGGAAGTGTGGGGGGGGGTCTTTTTTTAAAGAACAAAAGAGTGTTGGAAGGGAGTTCTACAACTGGAAATTAATTTTCCCAAATGATATTCCGAATAATCTGCACCAAACTTCCAGTTCCCGGATATTAAGCACTGTCAGGTTCTCCGGTAACATTAAGACGACATCCTCCCTGAATACAAGAATTACTGTTAAAGGGACTGTTATTGTAAATTCAAGCAACTCTTAGTTTAAAAATGGTGCATGCATGATTTACAACGATACATGTTATATTATTTTTTAGTTCAATAATCATAAGATGAATAATCTCCATTTACAGACATATGAAAATAATCAATTTTGAAACAGAAAACCATAAAAACTCATTCATTCTTTGTGTCCCTTTAAAAAACGCAGCATTTACTTGAACATTGATCAAATCCAAAAATCAAAAAACTTTAAATAAAAATCTCTTTAATCTTTGAATGAAGCAATATATGTTTAGAAGAACATCTGTATAAAAATCTTTTTAGAAATAGAAAATAAAAAGCTGTTGTACTTAATACAGTGGTAGGCGATTATATCAATACAATGACGACGACGTTCGAATTCAGTTTTGATTTAAATTAAGATGTTAAACAGCATCGATACACAAAACATAGAAGTCAAGAGAATTTATCAATTAAAAAGCTTCTCTTTGATTACTTGTAAACTTTTAACGCGAAAAAAGCTTTATTAAATCAAAACTTTATTAAAAAAGTCGTCTTCATTGTAGTGATATAATCGCTTACCACCGTATAATAATAATTTATGAACTAAGAATATTAAATTAATAAAAATTATTAGTTTTCAGCTCTTAGAAATAGTTGGATAAGAAAAATTAATTAATTGATAAAAAAAATGCTTTCAAAAAAGAACAAATTTAATTATTAATTATAATAATATTTATAATAATATAATAATATATTATAATAATATAATTATAATAATAATTATAATAATAANTTTAAACATTTAAACATTTAAACATTTAAACATTTAAACATTTAAACATTTAAACATTTAAACATTTAAACATTTAATTATTTAAACATTTAAACATTTAATTATTTAAACATTTAAACATTTAAACATTTAAACATTTAAACATTTAAACATTTAAAAATTTAAACATTTAAACATTTAAACATTTAAACATTTAAACCCTTTCAATAATTGACACAGCTTGCTTACTTTTGGGGGGCCCTCCACCCACCCTATACACAAGAAAAAATGTTAATACTTTCTATCGAATTATTACAACGATCAAATAATTATATTTTTAACGATAATTACAACACCTTTATATGTTTAACGATAATTTCACCACCTTTATATGCTTAACAATCAATTCATCACCTTCACATATTTAACGATCATTTCAACTATCTTCATATGTTTAACGACCATTTCAACACCTTTATATTTTTAAAAATCATTTAAACACCCTTATATTTTTTGACGATTATTTCAACAATCATTTCAACACCTTTATATATTTAAAAATCATTTCAGCACTCTTCATATGTTTAATAATCATTTCAACTCCCATGTATGTTTAGTTTATAGATCATTTTAACCCCCTTATACATATAGTGATAATATCAACACCATTATATTTGTAAAGATAATTTTAACACCCATATGCGTTTGACGACCGTTTTATCATCCTTTTACGTTTAACTATCATTTCGTTACCATGTTTACCTAGTAATGTACGGTATAATAACTCTGTTTACCTAGTAATGTACGGTATAATAACTCTGTTTACTTAGTAATGTACGGTATAATAACTCTTTTTATCTAATAATGTACGGTAAAATAACTCTGTTTACCTAGTAATGTACGGTATTATAACTCTGTTTACCTTGTAATGTACGGTATAATAACTCTGTTTACCTAGTAATGTATGGAATAATAACTCTGTTTACCTAGTAATGTACGGTATAATAACTCTGTTTACCTAGTAATGTATGGTATAATAACTCTGTTTACCTAGTAATGTACGGTGTAATAACTCTGTTTACCTAGTAATGTACAGTTATACTAACTCTGTTTACCTAGTAATGTACAGTATACTAACTCTGTTTACCTAGTAATGTACGGTGTAATAACTCTGTTTACCTAGTAATGTACGGTATAATAACTCTGTTTAACAAGTAATGTACGGTATAATAACTCTGTTTACCTAGTAATGTACGGTATAATAACTCTGTTTACCTAGTAATGTACGGTATAAAAACTCTGTTTACCTATAGTAATGTACGGCGTAATAACTCTGTTTACCTAGTAATGTAAAGTATAATAACTCTGTTTACCTAGTAATGTACGGTGTAATAACTCTGTTTACCTAGTAATGTACGGTATTATTAAATAAAAGAAAACAGATAAAAACCCAATTAACATGGACCAATCTTCAGTGAGGTCTGTTTTCGATTGTAGAATATTCCAGTATATATATATATCCAGGTAGTTTAATGTGAGCTAGGGTTTTTGATCACAATTTTCATCGTGTTTGTATTCAAATTTTTTAACTGTTTAGCTTTAGAAGATTAAGTTTAGTGATTTAAATCGATTTCAGTGAGTTAAAGTCCTTTTGTCTTTCAAATTTTTAACCCAGTGCACAATGCACACAGCTAAACTTTAAATATTTGTACAAAGTGTCTCTCCGCTAACTCATAACAAAATTGATTTAAATCCGTTTATTTAAAAGTTTCGATCTCTTAATTAACCTGAATATATATAGTTCTCTCGTCTAGTATAAATATATCTCCACCAACTGCGTGGTCCAAATTCTCGAACCTGGAATTTTTTATAATTTATGAAACTATTGTGTACTTTATCATTCATAGTAAATTTCATTATAGACGTGCTATAAAGTAATCATCCGCTGTATATAATAGGACGCTGCTATAAAATTTCATTGGTTTACATCTCCGACATTTTTTATATTTCTAGATTTTTTTTTTCAATTTCAATTTTGGCTTTGTTAAATCTAGAGATAACCATAGCATCAAGATAAAAACAGAAGGATTTCAAAGTATTGTACTCTGCATCTCATGAAGGTTCTCGCCTTTAATCTAAAGAGAATTGAACCTTCTTCATAAAGAGAAAGTTCTGTTAAAAATTGATAGCACTGCGGACCTAAAAGTTGTTATGAAACTATTGTGTACTTTACCATTCTTCATTAAATCTAAAAAGGCTTGAACCTTCTCGATAAAGAGAAAAATTTCTGTACAAAAACTTTTTTACACTGTGAACCAAAAAAAACAGTGTTGATGCAGTGTGACCACAGCATGTTCTAGCTAGTTTAGAACCATAGAAGGATTGTAAGATCTAGAAAGAAATAGGGGAAAACATTAGATATAT